>NW_006408773.1:1602189-1603598 GCF_000296735.1 Chrysochloris asiatica | reverse complement strand
CTTCTGCTCCTATCCTGGAGAATTAATTACTCCCTTCCTTGTTACAAAATGTCTACCTTTGCATTTCCAACCCTCACAATCCGTCCTGATAAGCATTATTCACTACAGTATCACGAGTTACCCATCTGTCTATGAGTCTTCCTCCAATCCTGAATAAACGTTCTTCATGTAATCCAACTTCTCGAATTATTTGTTTGGCATACAGATTAAATAAATAAGGTGAAAGAATACAACCCTGACATACATCTTTTCTTACATTATGCCATTCAATGTCCCCTTTTTTGGGACATACCAATGGCCTGTTGGTATACGTACAGGTTCTTCATGAGTACAATTAAGTGTTCCAGAATAGTCATACTTCGCAACGTTGTCCATAGCTTGTCATGATCCACATAGTTGAAAGTCTTTGTGTAGTAAATAAAGCACAGGTAAAAAATTTTCTGGTATATTCTGCTTTTAGCCAGGATCCATATGATGTCAGCAATGATGTCCCTCATTTCATGTCCTCTTCTTAATCCTGCGTGAACCTCTGGCAATTCCCTGTCAATGTACTATTGCATAGTTTGTCACCAAAGTACTCCAGTCTTTGTCTCCAGGGTGTACTGCTGTTTCTTCTGTCTGTCATCAAATTTTTCTCTGTCCCCATTTTATAAGACATGTTTTTGCATATAGATGACACCCAGATAATCCAAGACAATCTTTTTATCTCAGAATTCTTAATAGGAACACACCTGAAATATCTTTGCTTTATATGGTAACTTTCACAGGTTCCACAGATTAGGATGTGAACATATTTCTGTATCATTATTTAGCCTACAATACATTTATTATTCAATAAAGCCACTAAAATAATGCATAAATACACATGTAGATATTTTCAAAAAGAAGTGTTAAAATAATACATTTATCATATTGAGAGATTTAGTAGTAACATTAACACTTTGACACCTGTCATATTTTGTGATAAGTAATTCAAATGATTATTTTTTAAAAGAAAAAAAAAGGAGGCTCTTAGAAAATGTCTTGCTTATTTCTTGACCTTATGCAGCATATTGTTTTGATGTACTAAAGACAAATTAACCAGAAATACATGGCTGATTTTCATTTTATAGTTGATAAAACATGTTTAGTTTGAGGAATTGAAAATGTTGGGGAATTGTTCTAGATTAATTTTGCATAAGCCCCAAAACTAATGAGTTATAATTTAAAGAATTACCATAAAATAATTATTTGCTTAATTTCACATATATAGAAAGAAGGAAAAGGTCAAGATGGATGTCAGAAGAGACTCTGAAACTTGCTCTCCAATGTAGAGAAGCCAAAGCAAATGGAAAAATTGAAGAGGTACAAGAGCTGAACAGGAAATTTCAAAGATCAGCTCGAGAAGATAAAGCCAAATACTATAATAA
>NW_006408773.1:1598181-1600218 GCF_000296735.1 Chrysochloris asiatica | reverse complement strand
CAAAGTAAAAGTGTTTGTTTTTTTTTTTTTTTATTTAAAGAGTCCTTTGTATTTTTCATAGTACTTCCATATACATTGATCTCGTTTAGTATTTAAAATATTCCTGTAAAGTGAACGAGTAAAATATTATTATGCTCATTATGTTGACATTATTAATGACTTTTTCAAACCATAGAACAGCTCATAAAAAAATACTTATTCAACTTAATCTAGCACAGTTTTGTTTTTGTTTTGTTTTTTTAATATAACAATGACAAGACACACTTCTATAAAAAAACTAGCAGCTTTCAAGGGACAGAATGAATTACAAAATATACTTTCAATTATAAGACCTCATACATTTGAAATTTAGGATAAAGTCTACATTTAACACCAAAACATAACCAAATAAAAAAATTGGTATCTACTACAAATAATTTCTCAATTGACCCATATAGCTATAATCCAGCATTAGTAACTCTGGTGCACTGGATACCCATATGCTGGTATGGTGTCATATGGGTACATAAGTAGATTTCCTGGTAATCCCTATTTTCGTCTGGAAACATCTTACGTAGCTAATGCCTCCTTTTATTTTGCTTATTCATGACTCTTTACTGCTCTCTCAGTTCCTGACTTCTAGATTCTTTCTGTTGGCGTCACCTCATTCATCAGGTTTTCCTTTTAGTTGGAGTCCCTTTCAGATTTCACATCTCTTGAAATTTCAATTACTGGTAGAAATACAACTTACTTCAACATAGCCTTTAGAATTTCTAATATTGAATAAATTTCCAGACATGCATTCTATACATTTATGGAAGACACTTTTCTGAATGGATCTCTTGTAACTCCCTCAAAATTAGGAGAAAAGGAATTATTATAGCACCCCTACTCTCCCACTATAACAAAATTTTCTGAACAATCCCTTTAGTTGACTAATGAATTCTTAGCTTTCTTTCATAAAATCTTGACGGGTTAACTATTCCTGCCTTACACAGATGGAATAGTTATCAACTGTTAGAATGTAATTGTATTTGATGTCTGTGATTCACATTTTAGATTATCAGGTAAAACTAAAATTGTTGTTGTGAGGTGCCATCGAGGCGGTACCAACTCAGCGCAAGCTTATGCACAGCAGAATGAAACACTGCCTGATCCTAGGACAACATCACTACTGTTGTCATGCTTGAGTTCATTGATGCTGCCACTTGGCCAATTCATCTCATTGGGGGTCTTCCTCTTTTTCTCAGACCCCCCACCTTGTTGTTGTTGTTGTTAGGTGCCATCGAGTCAGTACCAAGTCATAGCAACCTTATGCACAGCAGAACGAAACACTGGGCCAGCCTCACCTCTGTTGCCACACTTGAGTTCATCGATGCTGCCACTTGGCTAATCCATTTCGTTAAGGGTCTTGCTCTTTTTTTCTGACCCTCCACCTTACCAAACATGATATCCTTCTCCAGCAACTGGTCCTTCCTGACAGTATTTCTGAAGTATGATAGATGAAGTTTGGCTATCTTGGCCTCCAAGGAGCACTCTGGCTGCACTTTTTCTAAAACTGATCTATTGGTTTTTATGGCAGCCAATAGCACTTTCAATATTCTCCTCCAATACCATAACGCAAAAGCATCAATTCTTCTACGGTCTTTCTTATTCACTGTCCAGCTTTTGCATGCATATGAGCTTATTGAAAATACCATGGCTTGGATCAGGCACACCTTAGTCTTCAAGCTGACATCTTTGCTCTTCAACACTTTAAAAAGGTCTTGTGCTGCAGATTTGCCTAATACAATACATCATTTCATTTCTTGACTGCTGCTTCCTTGAGTGGTGATAGTTGATGGAAGAAGAATAAAATACTTGACTACTTTAATCTTTTCTCCATTGATAAGAATGTTGTTTATTGGTCCAGTGGTGAAGATTTTTGTTTTCTTGACATTGAGATGTAATCCATACCAAAGGCTGTAGTCTTTGATCTTCATCAGTAAATGTTTCAAGTCCTCTTCACTTTCAGCAAGCAAGGTTGTATCATCTGCATATCACAGGTTGTTAATGAGT
>NW_006408773.1:1588129-1596056 GCF_000296735.1 Chrysochloris asiatica | reverse complement strand
TTGATAGTTGATCCAAGAAGAATGAAGTCCTTGACAACCTCAATCTCTTCTCCATTGATAAGAATGCTGTTTATTGGTCCAGTGGTGAGGATTTTTTTTTCTTTACACTGAGTTGTAATCCATAAGGAAGGCTGTGCTCTTTGATCTTCATCAATAAATATTTGAAGTCCTTTTCACTTTCAGCAAGCAAGGTTGTATCATCTGCATGTCTCAGGTTGTTAATAAGTCTTCCTCCAATCCTGATGCCATGTTTTCCTTCATAGAACCCAGCGTCTCATATTATTTGCTCATCATACATATTGAACAAGAATGGTGAAAGAATACAACCCTGTCGCACACCTTTCCCAATTTTACAACATTCAGTGTTCCCATACTCTGTTCGAACAACTGCCTCTTGGTCCAGGTACAGATTTCTCAGAAGTACAATGAAGTGTTCTGGAATACTCATCCTTCTCAATGTTGTCCATAGCTTGTCATGATCCACACAATCGAAAGCCTTCGCATAGTCAATAAAGCATAGGTAAACATCCTTCTGATATTCTCTGCTTTCAGCCAAGATCCATCGGACATCTGCAATGATATCTCTCGTTCCATGTGTATAGTCATCTTTTATGCTGTCTAAAGAAGGTATTTGAAATGAACAAATCATTGGTTTTACAGAATTGTATCATGCATTCTCCAGCATCATTTCTATCACCAAGGCCATATTTTCCAACTACTGATCCTTTCTCTTTTCTCCCAACCTTTGCAGTCCAATCACCAGTAATGATTGATACATCTTGATTGCATGTTTGATCAATTTCAGATTGAAAAAGTTGGTAGAATTCTTCTATTTCATCCTCACTGGCTTTAGTGGTTGGTGTGTAAATTTGAACAATAATGGTATTAACTGGGCTTCCCTGTAGGCACATGTATATTATACTATCACAAACAGCATTGTACCTCATGACTGATCTGGTTGTGTTCTTTGTGACAATGAATGCAACACCATTCCTCTTTAATTTGTCATTCCTGGCGTAGTAAACTATGTGGTTGTCAGATTCAAAATGGTCAATACCAGTCCATTTCAGCTCACTAATACCTAAGATATTGATGTTTATGCATTCCATTTCATTTTTGACAACTTCCAACTTTCCCAGATTCATACTTCGTATATTCCATTTTTCAATTTTCAATCGATGTTTACAGCTGTTTCTGTTCATTTTGAGTTGTTCCCCATCAGCAAATGAATGTCCCATGGGCTTTCTCCCACGGGCTTTACTCCACCTTACCAAACATGATATCCTTCTCCAGCTACTGGTCCTGCCTGACAATATAAATGAAGTATGAGAGATGAAACTTGGCCATCCTGGATTCAAAGGAGCACTCTTACTGCACTTCTTCCAGCACAGATCTGTTGGTTCTTTTGGCAGCCCATGGCACTTTCAATATTCTCTTCCAACACCATAACTCAAAAGCATCAATTCTTCTATTAGTAAGCTGAAATGGACTGGTATTGACCATTTTGAATCTGATGACCACATGGTATACTATGCTGGAAATGATAAATTGAAGCGGAATGGTGTTGCATTCATTGTCAAAAAGAATATATCCAGATCAGTCATGAGGTACAATGCTGTCTGTGATAGGATAATATCCATGCACCTACAGGGATGTCCAGTTAATACCACTATTATTCAAATTTACACACCAACCTCTAAAGCCAGTGAGGATAAAATAGAAGAATTCTAACAACTTTTTCAATCTGAAATTGATCAAACATGCAATCAAGATGTGTTGATCATTACTGGTGATTCGAATGCAAAGGTTGGAAGCAAAGAGGAAGGATCAGTAGTTGGCAAATATTGCCTTGGTGATAGAAATGATGCTAGAGATCGCATGATAGAATTCTGCAAAATCAATAATTTGTTCATTTCAAATACCTTCTTCAGACAGCATAAGAGATGTCTATACACATGGACCTCACCAGATGGAATACATAGAAATCAAATTGACTCCATCTGCAGAAAGAGATGATGGAAATCTCCATATCATCAGTGAAAACTAGGCCAGGGACAGACTGTGGAAGAGACCATCAATTACTCGTATGCAAATTCAAACTGTAGCTGAAGAAAAGATAAAATGAGAAATAAATTATTTAAAGTTATATTTTATTTCTTAATATACATGCCTATCCTGGCGTGGCACTGAAGGATAAAGCGCTGGACTGTAGGGTCAATTTGAACCTCAAGGTCAGCGGTTCAAACCCACCAGTCACTCCTCAGAAAACCTAAACATAGTTGTCATGGCTTGGAACCAACTCGACGGCACTTAACAACAGCAACAAACATAGATAAATAAATAAATGATACTGGATATGCCTTCTGGTGTTGTGTTGTAGGATCAGCACTGGACTTGAACCACAAGGTCTGCAGTTCAAATCCACCAGCTGCTCCTCAGAAACCCTATTTAGGGTCACTGTGAGTCAGAACTGACTTAACAACACCTAAGAACAACCACAACGTACCCTCTGATAAAGTAAGAAGGACTTGACTGGAAGGTGATTTGTTTTTTTTATTCTATATACCTTCACAGTGATTTAAAATGCCTTATTTTTTTGACAATACATTTTTTTTGGCACGAAGAAAAGAAAAACAAACATGAGGAAAAAATTGTGCACTCCCTGGTAGCGTAGTGGTTATGAATCGGGCTGTGAACCTTAAGGTCAGCAGTTCGAAACTACCAGCCGCTCCACAAGAGAAAGATGATGCTTTCTACCCCCGTAAAGATTTACACCCTCTGAAATCCTGTACAGGGTCGCTATGGGTTGGAACTGACTCAACGGCACTTAAAAACAACAATGGATACTGAAGGAGAAAAGTTGTCAGAAGAGAATCATCCACAGTGTTAAACATTGCAGATGTGAATTAAAAATAAAAAACATTAAGAAAGAGGTGGAGGCTGCTTATGATAAAAGAAAGGAAGAAACTTTATATGGATCACAGTCATGCCTTATGACTCCTAGACCCATTGATCTAATTGCTTGCTTGACAATTTCACCTAGTGACAGAAATATTAACCTTGATATGTCTAGATCTGAACTAATTATCTTTTCTCAAAAATGTTAGTACTCCATGATTCCATATTACATTACAGTAAATGTCTTTCTCCCAATTTCTCAAGCAAATTTCCTGAGAATCATTCTTGAAGCTTTCCTCCTTCTCAATCCCCTCCTTCAAACTGTCACCAATTCCTAGTCAATGTACTGCAAAAATAAATCTCTTTAAAAATTAACATTATTTCCAATACACTTACTCCTCAATTATCAACATGATTAAGTTCTAAAAATAAGGTCTATATGCAAATATCATTGTCACATGAATATGGACAGTAATCACATGAGATCACAAAACGGAAGATGACTACATTATTAGAAAACTTCCAAGTAACATCATTACATAGCTGCCAATCTACTGAAAATCATGCCCCATCCAAGGTGACACATAAACAAAACCATCACCGTCAAAGTTAATCTTGCTTCATACCTTGATGTTTGTTACTACAAGATTATTTATTAGTGCAAAAAATCGATAGTAGATCTTTCTACTGTCATAAATGCAAAATGTCAGATAATACGTTAGTCAATAAGTGAGGTAGGCGTATTATCACCCTGATCCAAGCCACTATCAATTTCTTGCTGGACTTGAAATGGTTTCTAAATAAATTTCTCTTTTCATTCTGAACTCCTCACCTATTCACAATCCATTCTACATGCAGTAACCAAAATTACCATTTTATAGTATAAATTTGACAACTGTGTTTTGAAAGACAGACAAACAACAACAACAAAGAAACCTTTTTGGCTTGTTGTAAGTTGAATAAAATTGAACATAAACATAGTTACAGGTACTTGTGTGATCCTGTCCAGCATTCTCATTAATTTTCTCATGGAGTCTTGGTGTGGGACTGTAGGATAAGCACTGGACTTCTTACCACAAGGTTGACAGTTCTAACCAACCAGCTGCTCCTTGGAAAACCCATGCACGGTGTCAGAACTGAGTTTATAGTACTTAACAAAAAAAAACAAACAAACAATTTTTCCAATTATTTGCTGTTCTGCAGCCACATTGGTTTTCGTTTGTGAAAAGTTCTGTAATCAGGGTTTCACATAACAGAAATCAAGATGTAGGTTTGGGCTGCAATCTTACTTGATTCCTCTTTCAAGCTAATTCAGATTTTTCCAGAATCCAGTTCCTGTGGTTCCTTTGCTTGTGTAAGTCAGTGGTCACTTTCAGAAACTGGAAAGCAAACTCAGAATCTTTCCATTTGGAACCCTGCATCTTCAAAAAAACAACAGTGTGATGCATCTTACATCTCCCTCACTCTTTGAATCTCTGACTTTGTCTTTTGCAACTGGTGGAGGTTGTGTGTCATGGAGTCAGTTTCAACTAACAGTGACCCTGTATATGGTTTCCAAAACTAGATCTTGAAAAAAACAGAAAGCCTTATCTTTCTCCCACTGAGTGACTGGTAGGTTCAAACTGCTGACTTTTTAGTCAGCTTCCCAACGCATAATCCACTACACTACCAGGGCTCCTTGGCTTATGCTACTAGTCAGAGAAAATGCTCTCCTTTTAAAGGAATATGTGACTAGGTAGACCCATTTGTGTAATCTTTCTCTTTCACAGTAAATTCATTAAAAACTCTAATTACATCTAAAATATCCCTTTTAACATCAAGGGGAAGTAGACCATGGAGTCATTTTAGAATTCTGCTTCCCACCTTTGGTATTACATATGTTTCTATATTTAATTTGGGCTGAAAGCTTTTTAAGAACAATGACTAAATACCGTGTTTCTTCTTCTTTTCCATAGTCTTTCTTTCTACAATCTGCACCTCATGGTACAATTTTGCAAATACGGAAGTTATTTTAAAATATAGTTGTTGACTTAATGGATGACAGGAGCTCTGGTAGTGTACTGGGTTATGAGGTGGACCGCTAACCACAAGGTAAGCAGTTTGAAACTACCAGTCTTTCCAAGGGAGGTAGATGAGGCTTTCTGCTCCTTTAAAGATTTACAGCCTCAAAAAACTCATAGTCTCTATGAGTCAAAAACGACTCCATGGCACCTAACCGCCATCTAAATTAATGACATTTTTGCTGTTGCTGTTGTTATTCACTTGCAAAATTTACACAGCTAAGAGAGTGAAATCATCATTCCTCCAGATCTCACTTAGGTAGATTGTGACAATGCAGCTAAAAATCTAATCTAGTTATCATTTATTAGTGCTAAGGTAAAAACTGGTGGTTTGACTTCACTAATGTTCTAATTTAGTGTACATGTTCTCTGAGTCTGAGGGAAGCTTTTTTTTTTTTTTTTTTCAAATATCACCTTTAAAATAAAACACAAGAAAAATCCTAGGCTACCATTAATTTTGGTAAAGTATATGCAATAAATCAATGCAATCGTAAGGTTACCAGATACCCATTTCCTTAAATGCATTGCATATTTGAAGGACATTTTTAAACGCATGTGTGCAGCATAAATGTATTTGTTTTACACTAAACCATGATGCTAGTAGCATAAGCTTGCAATTTTTAAATCCTAGAACATCAAACTTTTAAAAGGATCAACACTTGGGCAGTCTAATCCTTCAGAATAAAGTTACTCTGTCTCTTACTCCATCCAGGGAAATGTGCTCTGTTTGGTTGGAAATCTGCATGTAGTCAGGAACTTTTCTAACACAAGGTTGCATCAAGTACTACCAAGGTATTCCATCAGAATCTCTGTACTCACAGTAGGATTGTGAAAACTTTAAATAGTACTTTCTCATAATTAGCCTGATATTTCACAAATGTAAATTAAATTAACCAAGTAGAGGCAATCTTTTACACTTCGTTTAACACTACAAATTGAAATAATTATTCCTGTCTTCCCATGATATTGCTTTGCTATTTGGGGGCACCTTCAAAAGTAAAGCTATGTAAATTAATGTGTTTTTTATTTAAACATTTAATTTTAAAACAGAACTGCTATTGGCACAATATATAATATTTAATCTAAGAGCATTCAGAACACACATACGCACACATGAATTTATATACAATTATCGGCATATCAACATAAGCCAGACATATTTATCTATGTTGTCATGATGATTTTTAAATATTGATAATACCTAGGTTAGATTATTCCTATAAAACTTACAGTTTCCACAATCTGAATACTCTAAGACTTGGTTTATAAAGGATTGCTAAAAGAATCTCAAAACCAGTTTTTCCCCTAAGTAATTTTTCAATCCAAATTATTATTTTCATAAATATTGGAATCCACATTTTATCACGCTATGCCCAGCACTACTTCTTTGTCTCCCATTGTATATATTCAGAGCTCAAATTTAAATCTACCTGCAGTGGCCCAGTAATCAAAAGAAGGAAATTTCTAATTTTAATAGCTGACATAATGTCAAACCTTTTTAATCAAAAAGAAAACAAGGCTGCACCAAATTAAAATCACACAAATATTTATTTGATATTATAGATCTGATCATTTATAGTGTCTACCTAAATTCTTTTGTCTTACTAGAATTTTTCTGTATTAAATAATGCATCAATAAGGAAATTAGGAGTACTGGAATGCAAAGCTTTTTTCCTATAATAAATTATAGCAATGGGCTCATGAGGATTGAAACACAATAGTAAATACCTCATAAGCATTATTCTCATCTAATACCAACCCCATTAAGTAGATAATGCTTTATTTAATGCATTTAATACATTAAGTAGATAACGCATTTGTTGATTCCAACTCTATGACACCAAAAAAATATACATCACAGAATGAAACATTGCCATATTCACAATTGTTATCATGTTTGAGCCCATTATTGCTGCCATTTTGTCAATCCATCACATTAGGAGTCTTCCTCTTTTTTGCTGTCTCGCCACTTTTCCAAAAATGAAGTTATTCTCTAGGGACTGATATCTCCTAATAAAATGTCCAAAGTTGTTGTTAGGTGTCATCCAGTAGGTTCTAACTAATAGTGACCCTATGCACAACAGAATGAAACACTGGATCACCCTCATAATTATATTTGAGACCACTGCTGCTCCAAATCCATCTTATTGGGGTCTTCCTCTTTTTCACTGACCATCCACTTTATCAAGCTTAATGATCTCCAGTAACTGGTTCCTTCTGATAATATGTTCAAAGTATGAGAGCTTATAAAGAACATTTTGGCTGTACTTTTTCCAACAAAGATTTGTTTCATCTTCTGGCAGTCCACGGTAATTTCCATCACTATAATTCAAATACATCAATTAAATTCTATGGTCTTCCTTATTCATTACCCAAATTTATCAGTAAGTATCCTAAGTTCTCTTGGCAATAGACAAGCAAAGCTACATCATCTGCATATCTCAGGTGGCTGACAAGATTTTCTTCAATACTGATGCTTTGTTTTTCTCTATGTGATCCATACTTCTCAAATAATTGCTCAGTATAAAGATTGAATAAGTATGGTGAAAGAATAAAACCCTTATATGTACCTTTCTTGATCTTTATACAGATCTTTGCGTATTGCATGATAATACTTACTTTGTCTTCCTGAGCTGTCCTTTGACATTTTCTTCTTGGCTCTTTTATTTTCTCATTTATTGCTTTGGTTTTGCTCTTCTATGCTCAAGAGCAAGTTTCCGTTACTCTATTGACATCCATTTTGGTCTTTTCCTGGTTTACTGTTTTTGAATGACCTTTTTGCTTTCTTCACATATGATGTTTTGGTGAAATTCCAAAACTCTTCTGGTCTTTGGTCATTTGGGTTGTTGTTGTTGTTAGGTGCCATCGAGTCGGTACCGACCATAGCGACCTTATGCACAGCAGAACGAAACACTGCCTATTCCTGGGCCAACCTCACTACTGTTGCCACACTTGAGTCCATCGATGCT
>NW_006408773.1:1586576-1587329 GCF_000296735.1 Chrysochloris asiatica | reverse complement strand
TGCTTCTTGGTCCAGGTACAGATTCCTCATGAGCACAATTAAGTATTCCGGAATACTCATACTTTGCAATGTTGTCCATAGCTTGTCATGATCCAAACCATCGGAAGCCTATGTGTGGTCAATAAAGTATCTTTCTGATATTCTCTGCTTTCAGCCAAGATTCATCGGACATCAGCAATGACATCCTTGCCTCTTCTGAATCTGGCTTGAAACTCTGGAAGTTCTCTGTCAGTGTATTACCTTTAGCAAAACTTTACTTGCATGGGATATCAAAGAGATTGTCCGATGATTTCCGCATTCTGTTGGGTCAACTCTCTTTGGAATGGGCATAAACATGTATCTCTTCCAATCAGTCGGCCAGATAGTTGTCTTCCTAATCTCTTGGCAGAGATGAGTGAGTGCCTCTTGTGCTGTGTCACTTTGTTGAAAGACTTCAAATTTTATTCCATCATTTCCTGGAGCCTTGTTCTTTGACAATTCCTTCAATGCACCTTGGACTTCCTCCTTAAGTATCATTGTCTCTTAGTCGTATGCTACCTCTTGAAATGGTCAAACATTAACCATTTTCTTTTGGTACAGCAACTCTATGTATTCCTTCCATCTTCTCTTTCTGCATCATTCAAAAATTTTCCCAGTGAATTTTTCAGTATCGAATGTAGAGGCTTGAATTTTTTCTTCAGTTCCCCCAGCTTGAGAAATGCTGAGTGTTTTTTTTTTTTTTTTCCCTTTTTGGTTTTCTGAGTCCAGATCTTT
>NW_006408773.1:1581608-1585947 GCF_000296735.1 Chrysochloris asiatica | reverse complement strand
ATTTCAGATTGAAGAAGTTGGTAGAATTCTTCTATTTCATCTTCACTGGCTTTAGTGGTTGGTGTGTAAATTTGAATAACAGTGTTATTAACTGGGCTTCCCTGTAGGCGCATGGATATTATCCTATTACAGACAGCGTTGGACCACATGACTTATCTGGATATGTTCTTTTTTACAATGAATTCAACACTATTCCTCTTCAATTTGTCTTTCCAGCATAGTAAACCATGTGATAATCAGATTCAAAATGGCCAATACCAGTCCATTTCAGCTCACTAATACCTAAGATATTGATGTTTATACACTCCATTTCATTTTTGACAACTTTCAATTTTCCCAGATTCATACTTTCTACATTCTATATTCTGATTTTCAATGGATGAAACAGCTTTTTCTCTTCATTTTGAATTGTGCCCCATCAGCAGATGAAGGTTCTGAGGACTTTTCTACCATGTTTTTTACTCCATTCGCGTTATCACTGTCAACTCTACTTTGAGGAGGCAGCTCTTACCCAGTCGCATTTTGAGTGCCTTCCAACCTGAGGGGCTCATTTTCCAGCACTATATCTGACAGTGTTTCTCTGCTATTCATAAGGTTTTCAGTGACTAAATATTTGGAAGTAGTTCATCACTCTTTCTTCCTACTCTGTCTTCGTCTGGAAGCTCATCTGAAACCTGTCCACCATGGGTAACCCTGCTGGTATCTAAAATACTGGTGGCATAGCTTTCAGAATGATAGCAACACACACTTTAAATTAAAGTAGAATGTACTCACTGTCATATTTTGGCTTGTTTTAGTTTTCTTCAGCTTCAGTCTGAAGTTGTATATGAGTAATTGATGTTCTCTTCCAGAGTCAATCCTTGGCCTTGTTTAGTTGCTGATATTGAGGTTCTCCATAATCTCTTCTCACAATATAATCAAATTGAGTTCTGTGTATTCCATCTGCTGAGGTCCATATATACTGTCATCATTTGCATTTTTTATGTAAAATATTTACAATGAATAAATCACCGGACATGCAAAATTCTGTTATGCAATTTCTAGCATAATTTTTATCATTAAGGCCATCTTTCCCAACCACTGATCCTTCTTCATTTCTAACATTCACATTCCAACCACCAATAATTATCTATGCATCTTGACTGCATGTCTCATCAATTTCAGACTCAAGACTTTGGTAAAATTCCTCAATTTCATCATCACTGCTTTTAGTGGTTGGTGCATAAATTTGAAAAATAGTGGCTTTAACTTGTCTTCCTTTTAGGCTTATGGATACTACCCCATCACAGACAATATTGTACTTCAAGATAGATAATGAAATGTTTTTCATGATGATGAAGGTGACGCCACTCCTTTTCAGTTTGTCATTCCTTCCATAGTAAACCATATGATTGATTCTAGGCTTGATCTTTATGTGCTCCATTTATTTTATTTTATTTATTTTTTCTTTTTTCAAGTTTTTATTGCAAACTGAATGATAGTTTACATGGGAGAACATCAGTTTTACACTCATAGTTTCGTTGCAATGATTACAATCACCTTTGTGCATCATCATTCAACAATATTTGCTTCCACTGTGTTTTTTTTTTTTTTTGGGGGGCGGGGGGGATTGTTGTACACAAAAACATGTTTGGGAACTAAAGCAACCAAAGGGCACATTCTGTAAGCCTGCCTCCTGACCACAAGCACTCAGTCTTTCTCTTTCCATGAGTCTAGAATCCTCAGCTGTTCTCTCTCTCTCCATGTCCTCATCTTTGCCTCCATATCTAGTGTCGCTGCTTCTCTGGATAGTGTCCCGCATTCTGCTCATGCTCTACTCCCTTGATGGTCCTAGTGTCCTTTGTTCCTGGATGGTAGGGTTAACTACTCCCCTCTTTTATTACAAAATTTCTACCTTTTCAGTTGTGACAGTAGCAATTAATCATGGTAACAATAACTCACCATTGAATCATAAGAATCTTATCCCCATCTCTTTTTACCAGACCTGTCTAGGCAAGATGAAAACTATTCAGTGGGGACGCTACCTTTCCCCACATACTCTTAAACTAAACTACCTCTTTAAAACTTGTAAGCCAGTCACTTCGTGCCTTTATCACTCCCTCATTTTAGAAAGTCAATGTTCTAAGCTACCTGTTCCTCTCTACCCTGTATATGAGGGGATAGGATTGATACTTGATGTGAAGAGTCTTTCCCTCTCAGTTGGTGTTTTGAGCTACTACATCCATAAGTATAGGATTCCATTCATTTTTGACAATTTCCAATTTTCTTGGATTGATATTTTGTACATCCTGTATTCTAATTATTAATGAATATTTGCAGCCTTTTCTTATAATTTTGAATTGTGCCCTTTCAGAAAATGAAGGGCCCAAAAGCTCTACTCCATCCATGTCATAAAATTAACTCAACTTTCAGGAGGCAGTTCTTCCACAGTCATATTTTCAGTGCATTCCAACCTTAGGGGCTCATCTTCTGGCACTGTACTATACAATGTTTCACTACTATTCATAATTTTTCAGTGGCTAAACATTCAGAAGTGATCTGTCTCTTTTTCTTCCTAGTCTGTCTTTTCCTAGAAACTCTGCTGAAACCTGTCCACCATGTGTGACTCTTTAAAAAAATCAGTGGAATAAATATTTTCCTGCATTACAACACAGAAGACACCACAATATGACAAACTGCCAGATGTATGGTAGATACTACATTAATACGCTCATTTTACAGAATCGAAAACTTAGAATAGGGGAGGAAGATTGGTAATTTATGAAAGTTATAATATCTGGAAATAATGAAACTAAAACTTGGAAATAACAACCTGCCTTCAGAACACACTTCTCTAAACTTCTTCTCCTGATTTTGTTAAGAGGTCAAATACTTATGAACATGCAAATAACTGTTTCCTCATTGTTTAGCATCCAAATTTTACATAGACAGGCATCTTTATTTTTACTTCTGAAGTACTTGTATACATAAACATATTGTTTGCTTTTTAGCATTTTCACATAAATATGTTACAGACAGGAGTCCTTGGGTGGTGCAAATGTTTAAGTGTTTAACTAATAGCCAAAAAAACCAAAAAGACTGGCAGTTTGAACCCACCCAAGGTGCTGCAGAGAACAGGCCTGGTGATCTGTTTCCATAAATTACAAACGTAAAAACACTTGGAGCAGATCTACTCTACATAAATGGTGTTGTCACGAGTATGGATTGATTCTACAGCACACTAAAAGTCAGAAATCTTGCACAAATTAGGGATACTGGGAATTAAGAAAACTAATAAATTTTACATTATCAGCCAAATGTCACCAGTCTTGAATTTGAATATATACAGGAATGGCAACTTCATATAATTCCATTGCCAATAAGAATAATGCCAACTAGAAGTTAATCTTTTGAATTTGCAATCAATTTTTAAAACAACTGTCCTGTGATTTGAACCAAGCAAAAAAAATGCTGTATAAAAATTCACCAAGATTTTTCCGTCCACAAGTTAATTCCTCTTCTATTGTGAACTCCATAATGGTGTGGATCTAAGCTTTCAGTGGTTGTGGTCCTGGTGTGGTGTTGTAGGATAAATACTAGACTGCTAACCACAAGATGGACCTTTCAAGCCCAACAACCGCTACTTGAAAAATCTATACAGGGTCATTCTGAGGCCAAATTGACTCAGTTCGGACTCATAGCAACCCCGTATAGGGTTTCTGAGGCCATAAATCTTGAAGGGAACAGAAAACCTCATCTTTCTCCCACAGAGCGACTGGTAGATTGGAATTCTTGATCTTGCAGTATCAGCTCTTAATCCACTATGCTAACAGGGCTCCTTATATATGTGCACACACACACATGTTGTTGTTATGAAATGGCTTTGAGTCAGCTCCGACTCATAGAGACCCTGTATAGGATTTCTGAGAAGCAGCTAGTGAGTTTGAACCACTGACCTCGTGCTTCAAACTGACCATGTAGTTGACTGCTTATCCTATCCTACAGTGGCACATCAGGACTCAATATATATGTATAGTTAAGAACCATAGAGTCTGTTTTGACTCATAGCTACCCTGTATAAGCTTTCTGAGCAGAAGCTGGTGGATTTGAACTACTGACCTTGTGGTTTGAAATTGAGCACTGATCCTACAGTGCCACACCAGGAGTTCATATATGTACATATATAAATGTATATAAGGAGCTCTGGTAGCGTAGTGGTTACGAATCGGGCTGCGAACCATAAGGTCAGCAGTTCAAAACTACCAGCGGCTCCGCGGGAGAAAGATGAGGCTTTCTACTCCCGTAAGGATTTACACCCTCGGAAACCCTGTACAGGGTCGCTATGGGTCGGAACCGACTC
>NW_006408773.1:1579683-1580733 GCF_000296735.1 Chrysochloris asiatica | reverse complement strand
TTGTTGCTAAGTGCTGTCGAATTGATTCTGACCCATAGCGACCCTGCACAGTGTTTCCAAGGTTGAGAATCTTTACAGGAACAGAAAGCCTCACCTTTTTCCCAGGAACTGCAGGTAGTTTTGAACTGTTGACCTTGAGATTAGCAGCCTGATTCATAACCATTATGCTAGCAGATACATAAGCACACACATATATATATAATACTATTCATTCATATGAACATTTCCTGACATTTCTTATTTTTCAGGTTTCTGCAGAAAATATCTTCATTAACCATTCTCATAATGTTTGAAATTTCCCTAACTATTTTCTGCCTTCCCCTCATCACCAATCATAATTACAGCTGTGCCCCAGTTCCAGGAGGCTGTTACGGAAGCAGAATGTTGAAAGTTAATCAGTTCACAGCTGATTTAAACTTGCTTACCAGTTTTAGATAAAATTTATGGATTATCCCTATCAAAAGCAATCTAAATGGTTTATTGCAAAATCTAAATAAAAATAAAGTAATATCCAAGTGACTATAAATCAACCACCTATTTAAAATGAAATTATAACAACTTTCTTAGTGAAAATATGTTAGTCCTTATATTATTTACCTAAATTTTAAAAATGCTTTAAATGTTTGGGGAGTCCCATGATCTTAAATGAGATAAAACTGACTGAAGTGGAGTCTCAAAATTCCAAGAATGCTTCAGATACAAGAGTTATATGTCCAAGCATTTAATTTAATTTAACCTTTCTGGGTTTGATTTGTTTCTTATTATTCTGATAGTATAAAGATGGTAGCCACGGTGTATAATTATGCAGAATTTTAGAACTAAAAAGAACTCTCAAATAATGCAGCCTCTTCTTACCATTTTAAAAGCAGTCACTGACTTGACTGAATCACACAATAGTCAATGGCAGAATTAAAACGAGTTCCCAAATAATGCAGCCTCTTCTTACCATTTTAAAAGCAGTCACTGACTTGACTGAATCACACAATAGTCAATGGCAGAATTAAAACGAGTTCCCATGATGTTTTGGTCCATATCCATTTACAATATATA
>NW_006408773.1:1577723-1579384 GCF_000296735.1 Chrysochloris asiatica | reverse complement strand
ATATCATCAATTTTACATCCAACAGATCATCAGTTTACATTCAACAAATCATATACTCTGTTTCATCACAATGATTACAATACCCACCATGTAAAAAAAGTTATCCCACTTCTTTCGTATTATTCCATTTACATTCCATTCTCCTTCCCAACCCTTCTGAATTTTCTCCTTAGGTAAATGTTGTCCTTTGATCTTGAATAATTTGCCATTCCATAGTGAGAATATGTTATTAGTGTTAATGCCCCTCAACCCCACCATATACCCATCAACCACTTAACTGAAAATTGGGCCAAAGGGGTGGCTTCCATTCCAGACCTTAATGGGGTGGCTGAGGAAGGCCATATTCTTGGCTACAGAGTCTTTATGACCAGTAAGGCTGGTTATATATATCTGGTAGTGTAGTGGTTACAAATCGGGCTGCTAACCTCTAGGTCGGCTGTTCAAAACTACCAACAGTTCTGCAGGAGGAAGATGAGGTGGTCTGCTCCTGTAAAGATTTACAGCCTTAGAAACCCTGTGTAGGGTCACCATGAGTCAGAACCGACTCCACGGTACTTAACAACAACAACAATATATATATAGTACTTTTGAGTTTTGTTCCACTTTGCCTCCCCACTCTATAAAGGACTTCCCAATGCAATCACTTTCAGAGCAATTACTAGAGATAGCCAGGTGCCATCTAGTATTTCATTAGTCTATTGAACTAATTAATCCTAAGTACCTTCAATTTTCATCACTATTCTTTATTTTGTACATGGAGAGAACAATAGTTGCATTTTAGATGATCACTCATGAGCTTTAAGATTGCAGTCGCTACTCACCAAAGTAGGATATAGAACATTATCTTTGTGGACTATGTTATGCCAATTGACCATGGTGCCCCCTGAGACTATAGCCCTGATACCCCAGGCCCAGCAACTTGTTGCCTCATGGTGTTTGCTAATGTGTAAGAAGTGATAAATTATTACTGAGACATCTATCTGCATAAACTGAAACTAGGAATTCCCAACTGGAATGTGAGAGAGGTTTATGGTAGTGTGACTTACACATATTATAATTTTTCTATGTGCACCATGATGTGCAATGTTTAAAAGAATTTGGTTGAAAACATCAAAGTTGATAACCTCAATGAAAAGATTAAAAACAAAAAGAAAACAAAGATGCTTGTTTGTCATTGAGAATTTGGGGAAATGGAACAAGATTCACAGGTTGATTGGGAATTGAAATATACATTATATGCGAGACCTGAGAACCCTCAAAATGAGAAATCCGCATAACCTATGCTACAGACTGGTGGCATAATAGAACACATGGAGGACACATACAAAACCACTCTAAAATTAATGTAACAAAGAATTCCCAAAGAAAATATACTACTAGCAAAGAAGTGAAGCAAAAAGTTATAAAACAAATAAGAATATAATACACCACGCTGAACAGTCATCGAGCAAGTAGAATCACATTCTCAGGAATCATGTTTAAAAATATGAGGTCAAGAATTAAAGACATACCAGGGCGGCCAGGCGGTGTGGGTCAAAAGCTCTCCAGTATGGATTCCAGCCTGACTAATTCGACCCTATAGTGAGCAGACAGCCACTTCTCCATCTTTGGAGCGAGCGTGCCTGAGGGAGCCAGCATTCACCGAAGACCCACCTGAAAGA
>NW_006408773.1:1574726-1575924 GCF_000296735.1 Chrysochloris asiatica | reverse complement strand
TGAAAAGTGAAAAGATAAACATTCAAGAAGCTCAACAAACCCCAGGAAGGATAGATCCCAAAAGAAAATCACCAAGACATATCATAATCAAGCTCTCCAAAATCAAAGATAAGGAGACACTTCTGAAAGCAGCCAGGGAAAAGAGAAGTGTCACATATAAAAGCAAGCAAGTCAGATTAAGCTCGGATCTCTCAGCAGAAACCATGCAAGCAAGAAGGCAATGGGGAGACATATATAAAACCCCGAAAGGAAAAAAATTGCCAACCAAGAATCCTTTAACCATCAAAACTATCAATCACATATCACGGTGTAATCAAAACAATCCAGGATAAACAGAAGCTAAGAGATTTTGCCAAAGCCAACCCTGCTCTACAAAACACCCTAAAGGGAGTTCTGTGGACTGAGAATGAACAACAACAGAAAACAACCAGAGATTTACATATATGGCAGCACCTCCGAGAATTAAGTCAACAGAAGGAAGAGTCGAGAATAGAACAAAACTATAAGAACAAACTCAGAGAATCTGGGAGGTCAGTCTATGATCAAAACAAGTACAATGTAAAAGATGGTAAACATGTAGGAAAAAAGATCCAGATAGTGAGAAGGTAAGTTAATGACTATAAGGCAACCTCAAAGAAAATTAACACTTCACAAGATACCAAGAGAATGAAAATCCATGAAGAACATGGAAACATTAAAAATATGAGGAAACTCACAAGAAAGAACACGAAAAGCATGAATTCAACAAAGGAAGACACACAGAACAAAGGAAACCAGAACACCACAAAAACAAACAAACAAACAAACAAACAAAAACCATAATGGCAGCAATTAATCCATATCTATCAATAATTACAATGAATGTAAACAGATTAAATGCACCTGTTAAGAGACGGAAAGTGGCAGAATGCATAAGATAACAAGGTCCTTCAATACACCGTCTGCAAGAGACACATCTCACACACAGAGACAAAAAAAGATTCAAAGTCAAAGGAGGGAAAAAAACATACCAAGCTAATTGCAATAAAAAACGAATAGGTGTGGCAGTAATAGTCTCTGAAAAAATAAACTTTAAAGCAAAAACCAGCATAATAAATAAAGATGGACATTATCTCATGATTAAAGGGACAATTGAACAAGATGGCATAACCATAATAAATATCTATGCTCCCAATTAAAGAGCGACAAAATATATAAA
>NW_006408773.1:1555497-1559036 GCF_000296735.1 Chrysochloris asiatica | reverse complement strand
GCTGGGGACTTTGGATCCAGAGAGGGAAAGGGACTGTGGGCCAAAAACTGGGAGGGGGGGGGGCGCAAAGTGTAGGGGGCAGGTTTCTAGGATATACCCTTTGGCTGGTTGATGATGCACGGAGGGGATTGGAACCATGGCAATATACGATGGAATGAATGTAAAAGTAAAATTCTCTCATGTAAACTATCACATAATTCACAATAAAACATAAAACAAAAACAACAACAAAACACTCAGGCATATATGATAATTTACATATCCAAAATGCACAGTCTGCAAGTCTGCCTCCTGGCCACCAACTCTTAGTCCCTCTCTTTTTAGTCCATGAATCTAGAGTCCTCAGTTACTCCCCCTCTCCATGCCCCCATTTCTGCCTCCATCTCTGGTGCTGCTGCTTCTCTGGATATGGTCCCACATTCGGCTTTTCTCTCTTGATGGTTCTAGGGTCCTCTGTTTCTGGACTGTAAGATTAACCACTCCCGTTTGTTTTACAAAACTTCTACCTTTACAATTGTGACATTCGCAATTAGTCATGATAACAATTATTCACTGTTGGATCTTACGAATATTATCCCCATCTCTTTTCACCAGACCCATCTACACAGGAGGGCAGCTATTCCGTGGATACTCTTTCTTTCCCTCCAGACTCTTAAACTAAACTCCTTCTTGAAACCTTGTAAGCCAGTCACTTCGTGCCTTTATTGCCCCCTCATTTTAGGTAGCCAATGTCTAAGTTGCCCATTCCTATCTACCCTGTGTACAGAGTGGATAGCTTTGAAACTTGATTTTAAGATTCTTTCCCTCTCTGTTGGTATTTAGAGTAACTACCGCTCTGAATATAGGTTAGGATCATCATGAAGATGTATCTTCTGTCATTGTAGCTGTTCCAGTCTTCTTGTCCTTTCTAGTGGGAATGTCCCAACTCATAAGGTTCTGGTTGGGACTCCGGATTCCACCTAAAGTCCTATACTCTGTAAAAGCTTTGCATGAGGACTATTTCACTGGGCAAGTTGTAGAACCCCTTTTAGGTATTCCAATCAGTTATAGGCTGAAGATGGGCTTACAAGTTTTCTCTAATCATGTTTCCCATTATTCCTTTCTATCCCACTCAAGTGTCTATTTTCCAATAGTAGGCAAGGGAAACTAATATTCATAAGTCAGTCAAGGATTTTGCTATTATTTACCCTCTTCAAGCTATACCTAGATCCATGTATCCCAGAGCCCTGTTGTTCCAAGGTTGAGTATGCATCACTATTTAACTCTGTCCTACTAGACCATGCAAACCTGTCACAGTGTTCTCCTATCAATCTTGTTCTTCTGTCTCCTCTCCACTTCTCGTATTGACCTCCACAACACCCAAAGTAAACCCCCGACCCCAACCCCATTGTGGTTGCCTTCTTTTCCATTAGTTCTACCCTCTATTTAAGACAGTCTATTTTATCCAGTAATCTACCTGAACTTCCCATCACCTGGATCTCTGTTCCTCTGTGTTTACCTTCTTTCACATTGCAATTGTTTTGATCACAGACTGACCTCCCAGATCCTCTGTTCTTATAATTTTATTCTGTTCTTGACTCTTCCATTTGTCAACTGAGTTCAGGGTGATGCTGCCATGTACGTCATTCTGTAGTTGTTTTGTGTTCTTGTTGGTTCTCATGGAAACAGAAGTCAGGAAATCAAATGAGGTATTGCATTAAGCAAATATGCTGTGCAAGACCTTTTAAAGTATTGAAGAGTAAAAATATAAGGTGGGCCGAACCCAAGCCACAGTATTTTCAATAAATTCATATACATGTGAAAGCTGGACAGTGAATAAGGAAGACGATAGAAAAATTGATGCTGTTGAGTTGGAAGCTGGGATAGTGAAACTTTCTCATACTTCAGACATGTTACCAGGGGGGACCTGGAGAAGGAGATCATAATTGCTAGAGTGGAGGGTAAGTGAAAAAGAGAAAGACCTCCACCAAGATGGATTGGCACAGTTGCTGCAGCAATGGTCTCCTGCTGAACATTTATTGTGAGGATGGTGTAGGACCTGGACAGGGTTTTGTTCTGTTGCGCATGAGGTGGCTATGAGTTGGAATTGACTCAATGGCACCTAACAACAACACTCATGATAGTGAGTTTTAGATGATACTTCTTCACAGATAGTAGAGGGACCTTATCATAGAATATAGTGCTATTTTGTTATTTGAAACAAACTGTAATGTATTAGATCACTTAAGAATAAGAAAAAGAAGTTATTTTGCCTTCATTTGGTCTTTTTGGATACTCTTCCTTTATGTAAATTTGAGTTTCTAACCTCCCTAAACAATGTTTTTGTTTTAAAAAAATATTTCCTGCAAGGCAGGTCTTGTTAAGTGTGGTCGAGTCTGTTCTGACTCATAGCGACCCAGTATAGGGTTTCCAAGGAGTAACTGGTGAATTTGAACCACTGACTTTATGGTTCAAACTGACCTTGCAGTCCTGCGCTTATAGTATAGCGTCACACCAGAAGTCTGCAAGTCAGGTCTGTTGTTGTTGTTGTTGTGCCTTTTAGTCAGTTCTGACCCATTGCGACCCTGGATAGGGTTTCCTAGGAGGGGCTGGTGATCTTGAACCAGCTACCTTGTGTTTCAAGCCGACTTTGCAGTCCAGCGCATTAACTCATAGTGCCACCCCACACCAGGACTCCAATTATGAAGGATGATTTTGCTGGGTCTAAGTGGGTTTTCCCTTTCAGCACTTCATCAATATTTCAGTTTACTTTCTTTGCTTGCATGATTTCTGAAGAGAAATCTTTATACATCTTTTCAAGATTTTCTTTTTGTTCTTCTGCAATTTGAACCTGATGTACTCCTGGGTTGACCTTCAGAAGTGCCCCTCAGCTTTCCCTTATTTCAGAGGTGAAACAGGAAGGCTAGAGGGGGCTTCCCCTCCTCTGTCTTGAGTTGTTGTAAAGTGCCATCAAGTCGGTTCTGACCCTGTATAGGGTTTCCAAGGATCAGCTGGTGGGTTTTAACTGCCGACCTTGTGGTTCACAGTCCAGTGCTGATCCTTTAGCGCCACACCAGAAGTCTTATCTTGGGTAGAACTCGTAGTTTCCCTTGATGCCCCGTTGCCATGGAGTTGGTTCCCACTCATAGTGACCCTCATATTTTCCACAGAGTGGCTTTGAACCCTTGACCATACGGTCCAGCTGCCATTCTGCAGCGTGACACGAGGCCTCCAAATATGTCATGAAGATCAGAGCACTGTTTCAAAACCCTCACGTTTTCCCTTCTGCTGGAAGAACAAGAGAGTTTCCTTCTAGCTTCACAGTGAGAACTCAGTGGGCTTTCTATATATAAAACTCAACATGCCCCTTCCGCAAAGCCAGCACCCAGAAGTTGTCTTAAATATTCCTCACTGGTGCTAGGTCAAGAGGTACCATTTTCTCCTCTAGGTAAGTGGTGGGTGAATACCAAGAAGAATTGCTGGATCATGAGATATTTCTATTTCCAACCTTCTGAGGAAGCACCATATTGCTTTCCAGACAGGTTGGAACATTTTGCAGT
>NW_006408773.1:1552949-1554519 GCF_000296735.1 Chrysochloris asiatica | reverse complement strand
GTTGGAATCTGGATTGGGATTGCATTATATGTGTAAATTGCTTTGGGCAGTATTGACATTTTCACAATATTAAGTCTTCCTAGCCAAGAGCATGGTACATTCTTCCATTTTTGTCTCTTTTGGTTTCTTGTAGTAGTGTTTTGTAGTTTTCTTTGTATAAGTCCTTTGTTTCTCTGGTTACATTTAATCATAGAGATTTCATCCTTTGGGTGGCTATTGTAAATTGCATTGCTTTTCTAATGTCCTTTTCAATAATGTTGTTTTTGGTATAGAGGAATCCAACTGGTTTCTATTTGTTGATCTTATATCCTGACAGTTTGCTGAATCATCCAATGAGATCTAGTAGCTTTTTTCGGAGTCATGGGGGTTTTCTATATATAGGATCGTATCAACTGCAAATAGAGAGAGTTTTACTTCTTCTTTGCCAATTTCGATGCCTTTAATTTCCCTGTCTTGTCGTATACCTCTTGCTAGGACGTCCAGCAAAATATTGAATAGGAGTGGTGACAAAAGGCATCCTTGTCTGGCACCTGTTCACAGAGGGAAGGCTTTCAACTTCTCTCCATTGAGAACAACATAGGCTATTGGTTTTATATGTTGTTGTTGTTGTTGTTGTCAGGTGCCATCGAGTCAGAACCGACTCATAGCGACTCATGCACAGCAGAAAGAAACAATGTCCAATCCTGGCCCAACCTCACTACCACTGCCTCACTTGAGTCCATCAATGATGCCACCTGGCCAATCAATCTCGTTAGGGGTCTTCCTCTTTTTCTCTGACCCTCCACGTTACCCAGAATGACATCCTTCTCCTGTGACTGTTTCCTCCAGACAATATGTCCAAAGTATGAGAGACGAAGCTTAGCCATCCTGGCCTCTAAGGAGCACTCTGGCTGCATTTCTTTCAAAACAGATCTATTGGTTCTTTTGGCAGTCCATGGCACTTTCAGTATTCTCCTCCAACACCACAACTCGAAGGCATCAATTCTTCTAAGGTCTTCCTTCTTCACTGTCCAGCTTTCGCATCCATATGAGGCTATTGAAAACATGTTGAGAAATTTCCTTTCAATTCCTATTTTGTTGAGTGTTTTTATTGGGAATGGATGTTGGATTTTGTCAAATGCCTTTTCTTCATCAATCGATATGATCATGTGGTTATTTTCTTTTTTATTATTTATATGGTGGATAACATTTATCATTTTTCTAATGTTGAACCATCCTTGCATCACTGATATGAATTCCATTTGATGTGTTGCTGGATTCTGTTGGCTAGGATTTTGTTGAGAATTTTCCATCTATGTTCATGAAGAATATTGGTCTATAATTTTCTTTTTTAGTGACTTTCTTCCTTTGTTTTTGTATAAGGGTTATGTTTAGTTCATAAAATGTATTAGGAAGGTTTCCATTCTTCTATATCTTCTGGAATAATTTGAGTAGAATTGGTGACAGCTCTTCCCTGAATGTTTGGTAGAACTCACCAGTGAAGCCATCTGGGCCTGGAATTTTTTTGGTTGGGAGTCTTTTGATGATCTGGTCGATTTCTTCTTTTGTTATGGGTCTGTTCAGGTTTTCT
>NW_006408773.1:1550680-1552508 GCF_000296735.1 Chrysochloris asiatica | reverse complement strand
TGTTGTTCAGTTTCCATGTATTTGTCTTGATTTCCTTGGTATTTCTATTGTTGATTTCTAATTTGATAGCATTGTTGTCTGAGAAGATGCTTTGTAGTATTTTGATATTTGTAAATTTATGGAGACTTGTTCTGTGGCCTAAGACATGGTCTATTCTGGAGAATGTTCCATATGCACCTGAAAAGAATGTGTATTGTGTAGTTGTTGCATTGAATACTCTGTACACATCTATAAAGTCCAGTTGGTTGATTGTGTTGTTTAGTTCTTCTGTTTCTTTGTCAAGTTTCTTTTTGGTTGTTCTATCCATTTTTGAAAGTGGTGTATTAAAGTCACCCACTATTATTGTGGATTCATCTATTTCTTTCTTCAAATCTATTAGAGTTTGTTTTAGATATTTTGGCGCTCTTTCATTGGGAGCATAGATATTTAGTATGGTTATTTCATTTTGTTCAATTGTCCCTTTAATCATGAGATAATGCCCATCTTTATCTATTGTTGTAAATGCTGTGTCAATGTGTTAATTTTAGTTCTTTCTTCTTTTTGGATGTGTGCATTTATTGCAATAAATTGCCCTCTCAGCACTGCTTTTGCTGTGTCCCAAAGATTTTGGTATGTTGTGTTTTCATTCTCATTTATTTCTAGAAACTGTGCAAATTCACGTTTAATTCTTTCTACTACCCAGTCGCTTTTCAGCAGGGTGTTTATTCAGCTTCCATGTGTTTGACTTAATTTCTTTGGTCTTCCTATTGTTGATTTCTAGTTTGATAGCATTGTGATCTGAGAAGATGCTTTGTAGTATTTTGATATTTGTAAATTTATGTAGTTTTTTTTTGTGTCATAAAACATGGTCTATTCTAGAGAATGTTCTATGTGCACTCGAAAATAATGTGTATTTTGCAGTTGTTGGGTTGAATGCTCTGTACACATCTATGAGGTTCAGTTGGCTGATTGTATTGTTTAGTTTTTCTCTATCTTTGTCAAGCTCCGTTCTGGTTGTTCTATCCATTTTTGAGAGTGGTGTATTAAAATCACCCACTATTATTGTGGATTCATCTATTTCTTTCTTCATATCTATTAGAGTTTGTTTTATATATTTTGGTGCTCTTTCGTTGGGAGCATAGATATTTAATATGGTTATTTTGTCTTGTTCAATTGGCCCTTTAATCATGATATAATGTCCATCTTTATCTACTATGCTGGTTTTTGCCTTAAAATTTATTTTATCTGAGATTAGTACTGTCACTCCTGCTCGCTTTTTATTACAATTAGCTTGGTATATTTTTTTCCCCCATTCTTTGACTTTTAATTTGTTCTTGTATCTGTGTGTGAGATGTGTCTTTTGCAGACAACGTATGGAAGGATCTTGTTTTCTTATCCATTCTGTCACCCTCCATCTCTTCACAGGTACATTTAATCCATTTACGTTTAGTGTAATTATCAATAGGTATTGATTAATTGCTGTCATTACGTTTTTTTGGTGGTGTTGCTGCTTCTTTGTTTTGTTTGTCTTTCTCTGTTGAATTCATGATTTTTGTGTTCTTTCTTGTAAGTTTTCTGCTTTCTTGTAAGTTGTAATGTTTTCATATTCTTCTTGGATTTTCATTTTCTTGGTATGTTCTAAAGTGTTAATTTTCTTTGAGTCCATTAACTTTTCTGTCCATTTAGTGTAGTCTATTTTATCCTGTAATTGACCTGACCGTCTCCCTATCTGGGTTTCTTTTCCTACGCATTTACCTTCTTTTACACTGTACTTGTTTTGGCCATAGACTGACCTCCCAAAGTCTTGGAGTTTGTTCTTATAGTTTTGTTTTGTTACCAATTCTTCTTT
>NW_006408773.1:1529780-1549884 GCF_000296735.1 Chrysochloris asiatica | reverse complement strand
CTTTCCTGACTTCTTCCTTATTTTTCTCAACTCCATTGTAGAGTGTTTTGAAATATTTCATAATCATTTTTCTGAATTATTTCTCAGGCATTTCCAGGGCCTGCCCTCCTTCCATAATGGATTCCAGGTCTCCTTCTAGGTCATTTGTCTCAGATATTTTATCTTTTTTTCTGGACATGTGCTTATATGGTCATCTGCTTTTGCTTCTTGGACATGTTTAATGTTTATCTGTGGCCCTAATACTTAAGTGAGTACGTATTTTGGTACTTTTTTATGCTTTAAGATTGTTTCCAGAAAGATGTGATCAGGGTGTGGTCTTCCCTTTTCCCTCTTCTTATTGCTTAACTCAGAATGACTTTCACAGGTGTTGCCTGTTTCCCTGGTATATGTCTGCTGGTATTGGTTCTTGCCTGGGTTTTGGTATTGTATAAGGTGTGATTGCAGCTTGGCTTTTTGGCAGTGGTTGCTGATCCTTCTTGTGTAATATAAGGAGACAAGGAGTCCTCCAAAAGCAAAAAGGAGGCTGTGCTGCCCAGTCAGTGAAGCGGCGGAAGTCCTCTCTGTCTTCCATTTCATTTATTTCTGCTCTTATTTTACTACTTCTTTTCTTTTGATAACTGTAGGTTCCCTCTGTTGGTCTGTTTCTAATTGCTGAGATGTTGTGTTAATGTGTTAAATTTGGTTTGTTCTTCTTTTGGGATGTGCACATTTATCACATTAAATTGTCCTCTCAGCATCACTTTCACCATGTCCCAAAGATTGGGTATGTTGTATTTTCATTCTTATTTGTTTTTAGGAACTCTGTGAATTCACGTTTAATTATTTAACTTTATTTCCTTGGTCTTCTTATTGTTGAATTCTTTATAATATTTTGATGTTTTGATGGAGTCTTGCTTTGTGACATAACGCATGGTCAATTCTGGAAAATGTTCCATGTGCACAAGAGAAGAATGTATATTGTGTTGTTGCTATGGTTGGTTGAATGCATCTATGAGGTTAAGTTGGTTGATTGTGTTGTTCATTTCCTCTGTAACGTTGTCGAGTTTCTTTCAGGTTGCTCTGATCCTTTTTGAAAATGGCGTATTAAAATCTCCACTATAATTGTAGATTTATCTGTTTCTTTTTTCAATTCTATTATGGTTTGCTTCATATATCTTGGTGCTCTTTTATTGTGAGCATAGATATTTATTATGACTATGTTGTCTTGCTCAAGTGATCCTTTGATCATGAGATAGTGTCCATCTTTATCTCCTATGCTGGTTTTTGTATAAAGTTTACTTTATTAGAGAATAGTATTACCAATCTTGCTTGTTTATTGCTGTAGTTAGGTTGGTATATATTTTTCCATCCTTTAGTTTTTAATCTGGTTTTGTCTTTGTGTTTAAGGTGTGTCTCTTGCAGACAACATATTGAAGGGTCTTGTTTTCATGTACATTCTGCCACTTTCTGTGTCTGCACTAGTGCATTAATATATTGATGTTTAATGCAATTATCAATAGGTATGAATTAGTTGCTGCCATTGTGTTTATTTATTGGTAGTGCTGTACTTTGTTCTGAATGCCTTCTTGTGCTGAGTTTGTGTATTTTTGCTATTTCTTGCCAGTTTCTTCTTAGATTTCAAGTTTTTGTTTTCTGCTTCGAAGTTCATGGTAAGTTGTGAAATATTAACTTTCTTTTGGGTTATTTTATAGTCTATTAACTTTTCCCTGCATTTCAGACAATCTATTGTATCCTGTAATCTACCTGACCTCCTCTGTTCTGGATCTCTGTTCTTACATTTTTTTCCCTTCTTTGATATTGTTATTATTTTGATCTTTGGTTGATCTCCCAGTTCATTTGCTGAGTTTAAGGTGGTGTTGCCACAGCTGGCAATCTCTAGTTGTTTTCTGTTCTTGTTGGTTTTCTGTCCAAAGAACTCCCTTTAGGATGTTTTGAAGTGCTGGATTGTCTTAGACAAAAATCTGTTAGCTTCTGGTTTATCCTGGAATGTTTTGATTACACCATCATACTTGATTGATAGCTTTGCTGGATAAAGGATTCTTGGTTGACAGTTTTGTTTTTTTTTTCTATTAGGATTTTGTGTATGTCTTCGTATTGCCATCTTCTCTGCATGGTTTCTGTTGAATAGTCAGAGCTTGCTTTTGTAAGTAACATTTCTCTTTTCCCTGGTTGCTTTTAGGATTCTCTCCCTGTCTTTGATTTTGGAGAGCTTGATTATTATATACCTTGGTGACTTTCTTTTGGGGTCTATCCTTCCTGGGGTACATTCGGCTTCTTAAATGTTTAGCTTCTCATCTTTCAAAATGTTAGGGAAATTTTCTTCCAAAAGCTCTTCAGTTATCTCCTCGATGGTCTTCTATGTTTCTTCCTGTTAC
Organism: Chrysochloris asiatica; assembly: GCF_000296735.1. Lineage (NCBI taxonomy): Eukaryota > Metazoa > Chordata > Mammalia > Afrosoricida > Chrysochloridae > Chrysochloris > Chrysochloris asiatica. Next base: position 1,547,509 of record NW_006408773.1, on the reverse strand, counting down.
AGAATGCCGATGCCAATAATTCTTAACTTGTTCCTCTACATGTTATCCAGCATGAACCTTAGACTCTTCAGATTTTTTACGCTTTTTTCTGCTTGTTCTTCTATCTTAGCAGTATTGAGAGTTTTTCTTCTAGCTCACTTGTTCTGGCTTCCATCTCTTCAATTATGCTCCTTTTCCCTTTCAGTGTATTGTCGATTTCTGGTATTTTACTGTTAATCATCTGGACCTATTTTTTCAGGTTTTGAACTGTTTCCAATTCTGTCTCAATCTTGTTTAATTGCTCTTGTATTACTTTCCTGACTTTTTCCTTGTGTTCATCCACTGCTTTTTGGAACATTTGTATTTGTTTCCATATCATTCTTCTGAATTCCTTCTTAGGCAAATCTAAAACCTGATGTACCTCTTCTTGAAAGCCTTTGTCTACAGCTCATTTGTCTCAGTTACTCTTTTCTGTTTTTGGACATGATTTGATATCTTTTGTTGTGTTTTCTTGGTCATTTCCAATAGTTTTGTGGGGTTTTAATGCTTAAATGGATGTTTGTTGCTGTGTTATTAAGTTTTCTGGGTGCCTCCTGGTGGATTTAATCAAGAGATATTCTTTCCTTTTCACATGTAATGCGTAGCAGCTGTTATTGGCTCTTGTCTCAATGGTGGAATATTATGGAGTATGCTTGTAGCTTGGCTATATGGCCACGACTGCTGACTCTTCTTGGATAATGTAGGGAGAAAAAGCTCCCAAATCCAGGAAAAATGTGTGATCAAAAGACCCAAAATCAGAAACAATATAAAAGCGGAGACCAAAACCACCACTTTGAAACAAAAATAAAACTATGGCCGATTGTCTAGTCGCCTTGCTACACAGGCAGACTGTGTGTACCGTAGAAGCCTCCAGTAGTGGTTGGGGGTGTCCACTAGCAAAGGCCCCTCCTCTATCCACTGCCATAGACGTGCACAGATAGATATTGAGAAGTTAATGGGAGAAAAGTTGTTTAGTAATTTTGTCTCTGAATTAGGTATCTGCATATGCACAGTGTAATTCTTGAAATAGTTGCATCTTATTATGTTGGGGTTTTACAGATTTTTCATATGGTTTGTCTGTCAGGCCAAACCTGCTTTTTTTCTTGTTGGATGTTGTTGTTGTTGTTAATTGCCATCGAGTTGGTTCTGACCCATAGCGATCCTTAACAGGGTTTCAAAGGCTGTAAACCTTTACAGCAACAAAAGCCTCATCTTTCTCCCATAGAGCCGCTGGTAGTTTCGAACTGCTGACTGTGTTGTTGACAGCTCAATTTGTAAGTAAAGGGTCCCACCCAATTTCACTTTAGGGCTCCGAGCCACAGGCAGGAGTCAAAAGCAGCAGTGAAAGAATTTGCCCTTGGACCAATGGGGTTCTTTCTCTGTGTGCTGTGGGAAAGCTGTGGTCTCAACCCTGGACTTTTTTGGGAGGTGTGCACCCACCTGCTTGAAGGCATCTGGGCTGGGCAAAAAAAGTGTGACAGGGAAGAGGAGTTAAAAATGTGTAGAATCCCCCTACACATCCTTTTGCAAATGTTACTTCAATGCTTTTAGCACCAATTCACTGTGCAGGTCTGGATGTAGCCACACCCTCTGACCTCTGCCCAGGCAGGATGGCTGCAAAGAGAGTCCCACATCTTGACTGATTCCTAAATCACAACATTTTCCTTGATACCATGATTTTTCCACTGGCAGTTGCGGAAAACTGATGCCTTGAGTCTTATGCTAGATCCAGAGCTCTGGTGCTGTTTCCTGAGAGCAGCTTCTCTGGGTTTTCAGCCCCTCCCCCATGAAGCCTCTCCTACCTGACTCTGCTCTGGTGCTGTTTCCTGAGAGCAGCTTCTCTGGGTTTTCAGCCCCTCCCCCATGAAGCCTCTCCTACCTGACTCTGCTCTGCCACTACCAAACCAGAAGAGCCCTTTTGGATATTTTGTAAAGCAGGCTTGGCTTTGGAAAAAATCCCTTAGCTTCTATTTATCCTGGAATGTTTTGATTACAACATCATATTTGATTGATAGCTTTGCTGGATAAAGGATTGTTGTTTGACAGTTTTTTTTGTTTTGTTTTGTTTCTTTCTTTCATGGTTTTATAGCTCTGGTAGCGTAGTGGTTACGAATCGGGCTGCAAACCTTAAGGTCAGCGGTTCGAAACTACCAGCTGCTCCGCGGGAGAAAGATGAGGCTTTCTACTCCCGTAAAGATTTACACCCTCGGAAACCCTGTACAGGGTCGCTATGGGTCGGAACCGACTCGATGGCACTTAACAACAACAACAACAACCACATTGCCTTCTTGCTTGCCTGGATTCTGCTGAGAGATCTGAGCCTAATATGACTTGCATGTAACACTTCTCTTTTCCCTAGATGATTTCAGGATTCTCTACTTATCTTTGATTTTGGAGAGCTTGATTATGATATGTCTCAGTGATTTTCTTTTGGGGTATATCATTCCTGAGGTTCATTCAGCTTCTTGCATGTTTATCTTTTCACTTTTCATATATTAGGAAATAGTCTTCAAGCAGTTCTTCAACTATTTCCTCTGTGGTTTCGTGTGATTCTTCCTGTTCTGGAATGCCAACAATTCTTAAGTTATTTTGCTTGATGTTGTCCAACATGAATCTTAGACCTTCTTCAGATTTTTAATCCTTTTTTATGCTTGCTCTTCTATCTTAGTGGTATTGAGAGATTTGTCTTCCAGCTCACTAGTTCTGCCTTCCATCTATTCTATTCTACTCCTTTGCCCTTTCATTATATTGTCTATGTTTGATATTTTATTATTGATTGTTTGAACCTTTCTGTAGGTTTTGAATTGTTTCCAATGTTGTATCTATCTTACTTGATTGTTCCTGTAGCACTGTCCTGACTTCTTCCTTATTTTTCTCAACTCCACTGTAAAGTGTTTTGAAATATTTATAATCATTTTTCTGAATTCCTTCTCAGGCATTTCCAAGGCCTGCCCTCCTTCCAGAAGTAGTCCATGTCTACCTCTAGGTCATTTATCTCAGACATTTTATCTTGTTTCTGGACATGTGCTAATATGGTCATCTGCTTTTGCTTCTTGGATATGTTTAGTGTTTATCTGTGGCCTTAATATTTAAGTTTTGTTTTGGTTTGGTTTGGTTTGGATTTTTTTTTTAATGCTTTCTGATTGCCTTCAGGTAGATGTGATCAGGATGTGGGCTTCCCTTTTCAGTCTTCTTATTGCTTAACTTAGAGTAACTTTCAGAGGTGTTGTCTGCCTCCCTGGTGTATGGCAGTTGGTACTGGTTCTTGCTTGGATTTTGGTGTTTTATAAAGTGTGATTGTAGCAGTTGCTGTCTCTTCTTGGGTAATGTAGGGAGAGAAAAATCCCCCAAAGGTAAAAGAGGGAGCATAAAACAGCAATACAGCAACAGAAAAACAAAACAAGAAAACCACCAAAACAACAACAACAAAAAAATTAGATTGGGTATTGTAGTCTATAATCACAGAAAAGGTAAAGGATGGAAACAAGGGGAAAAAAATCAGTAGCCTAATATGAGCATGACTTTAATGTCCTCTTTCAGCTTCCTGCCTTCAAAGTTACCTGATAGAGTTCAAGATGCCACTGTTGGTTGTTATGGTTTACCTCAGGATTTAATTTAATTTTTGGCCTGTTTTGTTTTAAGACTCTCCCTCTGCACATGCCTTGTTCTTGCCTTCCCTATAAAAAACAATTCAGGGCTAGATCTTGGGGTGAGAGTTTCTGTGCACATGTGTGGCAGAAGAACCCACCAATGGTGTGGTTGGGGGTATCCATTCACTCAGGCACCCCCTCTAGTCACCAGAATGGAGGTGTGCAAACAGTGTGGGGCCAATGAACAGATATCAAAAAAATAAAGAGAATCATAATAAAGCAAATCCTACAAAGTGTTTTGTCTGCTTTTGCTCTGAGGTTGCTGCAGCATTATTCTGTGGTGGGTCTGCTCCCCTGCTTGGTCTTGCCTTTTGGTCTCACCCAAATTGTCAGCTCCAGGCCTCCAAGCCCAGCAGATTCAAAAGTACGCGATTTCTTAATTCCACTACATGCTCCACTAGCTATAATCCTTCAAACTTTAAAAATATTTTTACCTATGTGGTTCAGACTTTTGGAGCGCTGGTCTGAATCTGCTTTGCTGGTATTCTGTAGCATTGCTGACAACAAACTTCATTGCACCTCTACCTTATACACCATCAAGCCCTGTCTCTACCAAGACCATTCAGTTTTATACAAGAGAATCCAGGTATATCTAACCTGGATACAAATGAAATTTCTTTTGCATTCATACTTAAATTACAAAAGCTTTGTTTCTCAGGAAACAATTGTTCTTCAATCCTATTATTCGTGTTGGTTGTTGCTTTGGATTTTGTCCCCAATCTTTGGCAACTTCAAGTACAACAGAAGGAAACACTGCTTATTCTGCACCACCTCCATGGTTGTGGATCTGATCATTGGGATCCATGTCATTTGCATTGGCTTATTTTCAGAAGTAGATCACCAGGCCTTCCTTCCAAGTCCAGGTTAGTAAAAAAAGTTGCTCTGAAACCTGTTCCTCATCATAGTAACACATAAGCTTCAATTTACAGAGGGATGCTGACTGGCTATGAGGTGCACTGGTGGAGAATCAAACCCAGGTCTTCCACATAGAAGGTGAGAATTCTAACACTGAGTGCTCTCTTTCCTCAAATTATCCTCTAGTTATTTTCAAAAATCTACATAGTGTTTATCACATGAAGTTTAAAATGAGTCTTGCAGATTTATCAATCACATTTTTTTTCCTGTGGCATCCTGGTGTGGCACCATGACACCATGGAATAAAGCACTATAAAGCAAGGTCAGTTTGAACCACAAAATCAGTAGTTCAAACTCTTCACTCACTTGTTGGGAAACCTATACAGGCTCACTATGAGTTGGAATTGACTCTCTAGCACTTAACAACAACATTTTTCCTGTACTGTTTACTCTAACTTCTGTTTATTGATACTTACATTTCTGGCATCCAAGTTCAAGAAAGAGTACTACATATGGGCTCTTAAGGCTGACTCCTGAGGTCAAATAAGCCTTACATTATTCTTTAACTGCATGAGCTAATACTTTAACCTTTTTGTGTTTCAGGATAAAAATCTTTAAATGAGTCTCTTATGGATTGAATTGTATCACATCAAAACCTATGTTGTTGTTATTGTTGTTAAGTGCCTTCAGTTCTGTTCCTACCCATAGCCTCCCTGTACAGGGTTTTCAAGGAGCAGCTGGTGACTTTGAATCACTGACCTTATGCTTCAAACTAATCTTTCAGTCTAGTACATTAACCCAAGGCACCACACCAGGACTCCCAAAATAATATGTAGTAAACCATAACTCCTATTTTGGTTGTCATTGCATTTGGGAATCATTTTCTTTGTTATGCTAATGGGAAAGTATTAGTGTAGGGTGTAGCTTAAATCAATCACTTTTGGGATATAGAATGAACAACTTGAGCAAGTAATGAAGCAAGTAAATACAGATGGTTAAATATAGATCCACACCATATGAAATCTCTAAGGAACCAAAAAACAGAAGCTAAAAAATCACAAGGACTGTCCCCCAGAGCCAACAGAGAAAAGCCTTCCCCTAGAGGTGGGACCTTGAATTTGAATGTCTAATCTCCTAAAGGAGTTGATGTGGAACAGTGGGCTAATGCGTCAGACTGCAAAGTCATTTGAATTGCTAAGGTCAATGGTTCAAACTCATCAGCTGCTCCTTGGAAAAACCCTATATAGGGTCGCTATGGGTCGGAATCGACTTGACAGCACTTAACAACAACAACAATCTCTTAAAGGACTTCTGCTGGTATGACACTGTAGGATCTGAGCTGAATTGTGAATCACAGCTCAGGAGTTCAAACGCACCAGCTACTCCTAGGAAATCCTATAAAAGGGCACTATGAGTCGGAGCTCTGGTAGCATAGTGGTTACGAATCAGGTTGTGAACTTCAAGGTCAGCAGTTTGAAACTACCAGCTGCTCCGTGGGAGAGAGATGAGGCGTTCTGCTCCTGTAAAGATTAACAGCTTCGGAAACCCTGTGCAGGGTCGCTATAAGTCGGAACCGACTCCACGGCACATAACAACAACAACGAGTCGGAACAAATTTGACAGTAGTTAACATCAACAACAGTCTCCTAAAAGTAGCCTTGGTTGCACAGTTGGGCAGTTTGAACCCAGCAGTCACTCTCAGAAATCCTATATGGGGTCGCTGAGTCAGAACCAACATGACACTACACAACAACAACAATTTCATTTTTTTAAGTTACTATATGAAGCTTTGCATCTGCCATCCTTGATGATTCTCCCCCACAAGAAAATGTCAAGGAATGCCTTAAGCCACTAATCTTAAAATGATAGAACAATGATGGGAAAGGGAGACAAAGGAAGTTTAGTTGCCTTTTGTTTGTGACATTCTTTAACACCTGGGCTATAGAGAATGTTATGGAATTTTGGTTACAATGGCTTTGTCATTTATTGTGTGATACAAATTTCCAACTGTTTATTAATTTTTTTTAGGACTGCATTGCATTTTGCAATGAACCTTTCTAGAAGTACTGAGGAACAGCAAAAGGAAGTACATGCTTGATGACAAATCAAGTACTGAGTATCTGTTTCACAAAAACATTGATGTGGAACCTGTAACTTGTTCAAAATGGTGATGGATTAGTAGTAATATAACTGACTACATGAAAACCAGAAGAAATGCACTTGCTTAAGGGTGTCAGCATGTTAAGATTATTTTAAGATTAGCCTCAAAGACAATGATAGAAGTAGTTTCAGAAGGTCTATTTATTCTATAAAGCATGGCTAATCATTTAGATCAAATGTCTGCTTTTTCTCAATTAATTACTCTAATATTCTATTCTAGTATATTCATAGAAAATGGATTAATAGCTGTAATTATATTGGCTCCATCATCAGAAGAACTATGGAAACCATTTTATATCAGCGTAGCATACCCAAAAGTTACATCAGTTGGAAAATCAGTTAATTCCAAGTCTTCTTAGATTTTTTAACTCAATTAATTATTTATTGTTTCTTTTGTAATTACAACATCTTGATGACATTTTGGTAGAATTCTCAGTTAAATTTTCAATTCTGAATATAGTTATTGTTTTTCCTCATTATAATGAAAACACAAATTTTTGTAGAACACAAAAACTTTTCTTACTAAATTAACAATGTATGGCATAAATATGCGTGTGCAGTTGGCTATGTTGTTCATGAAACTCATAATTGCACCTATAACAGTTTCATCATCATTAACCAATTTGTCATAAATGTGAATTCTCAGGTCTCATCTGAGACACAATGACACTATATGTGAGATTGCAGCCCAGAAATCTTTGTTTTAACAGTCCCTTTGGAAGAGGTTTGATACACTATCAAATTAGAAGCTCGAGGTTATCTGTATGTATTTCCCGACATTCCTCAAGTCAAGATAGATAAAGGTTTGGGAAACCTAGAAAAACTATATAATGTTTAACATTTATTGAGTGCCTGTAAGGTGCTAAGCTCTGTGTTAAGTTCTTTAGATGAATTATTTCATTTCACACCCTCAAAACATATGAGATAGGAACTATGTTACTTTTATATTATAGGTAAAGAAACCAATGACTCAAGAGGGTGAAGATCCTTGCTGTGAAGTACACAATTAAAAATCGTCTGAGCTGGAAAATTAACCAAGGTAGTTTCTAGAAGTACTTCTCTCTAGCCTCCCTCTCATATTTAGCTCAACCGTCATACCAGTTATCCACAGATTAAGTCAAGCAAGATAGGGAAAACGAACCATTATATCTAAATGTTTTTATCAAAACTGATATAGTCTGATAATTCAGAGGGGATATTATGAACAAGTTTATTTGGTCAAAGAATGATGAAACTGTTTGCATTCATTAAATACTATCCCTCTCATCATTCCTTCCATTTTTATTATGTATCAGTGTGTATTTAAAAAAAATTAATGCTTACTATCGAGAAACCTGGTGACACAGTAGTCAGGTGCTAGACTGCTAATGGAAAGACCAGCAATTTGAACTCACTAGTCACTCTGTGGGAGAAATATGCAGCAGTCTACTTCCAAAAAATACAGTTTTGGAAACTCTATCGGGCAGCTCTACACAGTGTTGTAGGGTTGCTATGAGTCCGAATTGACTCAACAACAAAGTTATGTTTCTTTGTTTCTTTGTTTGTTTTTTTCTAGACTGAATGAATATGGTTGGACTATAAGGATCATGTAATGCTCTTGGTGATGTTGGGTAAACACTGGACTACTAACCACAAGGTTGACAGTTGGAACCCACCAGCCTGTCTTTTAGAGTAATGTGTGACTTTCTGCTCTGATAAAGATTTATAGACTATACAGGCTCACTATGAGTTGGCACCAACTCAATAACACCTAAAAATAACAACATTAGGATCCTATAGGAGTAGTGGTATTAGAGTTAAGTAAAGTACCACAACTGGAGTGCAGTGGTTCCATACAGTAAGCACTGGACTGGAAACCACTAGGTATGTGGTTTGAACCTGCAAGTTGCTCCTCAGGAGAAATATGAGCCTTTTTGCTTTCTCAAAGATTTAAATCCTCAGGAACCCTACACAAGGTCGTTATCAGTGAGAACTGACTTGATAGCAATTAACAATAACAACAAAATGATATAACACTACTCTACATAGTACACTATATTCTCAATCATCTTTGAAGCAAAGTGTGAAGCTATTTCATTAAAAAAAGGGATACTCATATTGAAAAAAAATTAGTATAAAAAAATACTCCTTGTTCATTCTTCTATTATTATCTCAGCCAGTACTTTGTTAAAACAGAAAAAGAAGAAAAATTTATACCTCAATTGCCAGAGAAGCATAAGAGGAATGAGATACCTTCACTTTAGGTATCTTCACCTTTTTTTGCAATTTTATCCCATAAAGTGATTTAATTATCCTTTAATTGTTAACATGAATGACAAACCTTTAAAGTCTGTTCATTCTCCGTGTCAGAAAATACATTCTTTTTTTTAATATTGTGATGCTTTGGAGAATTAAATTACTTTCATTGTCTAAAACCACCATTTTAACTTTGACAAATAGTAAAAGTACACTTCATTGAAATATTTTTTTTTCTCACCCTGAATGAAAAGATATACTATATTCTCAACTTTGCTAATGAGATACTGGAATGCAAACGTATTTATTCTTATTGAAAGTGGGAAGTCAGACCTATCTTCAGCTAATTAACTCATCTATCTCTGTAATTTTTATTATGGATGCAGTAAACATACAGCATATTTTGCTCAAACACTGTATTTTAAACTACTTGGACCAATTTCAGCAGAAACATGATGCATTTTTGTTGTAACAAAAAGAACAAGAAAAAGAAAATAGTCTGTCCTTGATTATTTTTTAAAACTAAGGACAAAATAAAAATACTAAAGACGTTATCAATTTTAGGTTTAATATTTGAACCCAAGATTTCATTTTTAAATCTCAGACTATGAACCTTAGAATACATTTTCTGTTTTAGCTTACCATTGATAAAATCATTTTTAAAAAGAATGTCTTGTAGAATGGAAAATGGAATTATTTAATACACTCAGCCTTCAGTGCATTTTTCTTTGCTTTATAGATTGTTTTCTTTTTAGAAATTCAGCTGTTTTGCTATCCTGGGTTAAACATCTATATGCATGTCTCAAGAAACAGTTATATTTAAGGTGTTTGGTTTCTGAATAATGTGTCAGTGTGCTAAAAATCCGGGCAATGAAAATTTGCTAAAAATAGAATGGATAAAAAAGTATTTACAATTTTGTTTTTATTTCTTTATATTGCCCTCAAATTTTATATTCACTCATAAATCCCTTCCAAAAGCCCACGTAGGATCTACTTGACACATAATTAAATATGATATGCCTGAAAATCGGTTTTAACCTCAATGTCGGTAGTTCAAGCTCACCAACTGCTCCTCAGAAACCCTATACAGAGTTGCTATGGATAGGAACTGACTTGATGGCACTTAACAACAACAAGAACAATTTATATAAAGTCAAATATATATTTTATAAGAAATACATTTCCTACAGGATATTAATTCTTGTGCAATATCATCTCTACCTTGAAATGGCATTAATGTCACATAATTATAGCAATCAGTCATAACCAGTCCTGTGGATTTTATTTATTATGGTTTTAGTATCAACTAACTGAAAGACCAACTCTTCATTTGGAAACAAAATTCCATGGGAAATATTAATGTAGCTGCATCATTTATTAAAAAAAAGCATAACAGCATAAAAGTTAAATGTATAAAAGACATAAATTAAAGAGAGATTGTTTACATAGTTGTTTCCAGTTTTAAAAGTTTACTGCTGAGTTATCTTAAATATTTTCTCTTAGGGTAAAGTTCATGGTTTATTCCCCATGTATATATCATTGAGAGCTTAGAATATAGGGGTCAATAGTGGAGCTTACCTACCATAAGCCAGATATATGTATAGTTAAAACAGGAAGAGATACTTGCCATAATGAAACTATTTTATGTCATAGAATATCTAAGATTATTGAAGAGTCTCCAGTTTTTACCAAACTATTCAACCAAAGTATTCTTAAAAACACAAACACAAAAAGGAGTGTGTACAAAATCTGTTTAGGGAAAAGGGGAGGACTGATTCTAAATAGGTATTAGTGAGCAGAAATGGACTGGTTTTGGCCACTATTAATCTGACAACCATATGGTCTATTATGCTGAAAATGACAAATTAAAGAGGCATGGTGTTGTATTCATCGTTAAAAATAACATATCCAGATCAGTCATGAGATACAATGCTTTCTGTGATAGGATAATATCCATGCGCCTACTGGGAAGCCCAGTTAATACCACTATTATTCAAATTTATGCACCAACCACTAAAGTCAGTGAGGATGAAATTGAAGAATTCTACCAACTTCTTCATTCTGAAACTGATCAAACATGCAATCAAGATGTATTTATCATTGCTACTCATAGCGACTGTATGTAGGGTTTCCAAAGAGCAGCTGATGAGTTTGAACCACTGAACTTGCAGTGCAAACTGACCTTAAGGTTGAGTGCTTATCCTATGGTGCCAAATGTATACACATCTAATAAAAGAGGTATAAAACACATGACGTAGAAACCAAAATAGCTGCAACTCAATTTTTATAACCAAGTCCAGATTTTTGCTATTTTTCCCACAATTCAGACTCTAATCAGCTGCACTTATCACTGTATCTTTTAAAAAAACAATACAAAACAAAACAAAACAAGTGTGTTAATATATATATGTTATTAAGTTCCTTCAATCTTTTAATAAAAGGAGTCATAGAATCCTTAATACTTTCGCCCTCCGCTTAAGCACGGAAAGGGACATGGTCTGTGCATGTCTTGAGTGACACAGAAATTTGGTTGTCAGAGGAAACTGGAAGTTTAAGAAATAAAGGAGGACTCTTCAGATGCTATTTAAGGAATGGTGGACTATTGTCTTGATTTTACCATAATGCTGGCCAATCATTTATCTCTGCATTTTGATTGCATATTTCATCAATTTCAAATTGAAGAACTTGATGTTGTTATTGTTGTTAGGTGCCATCAACTTGGTATCGACTCATAGCGACCTTATGCACAGCACTGCCTGATCCTGGCCAACCTCATTATTGTTGCCACGATGAGCCCATTGATGCTGCCATTTGGCCAATCCATCTCGCTGGGGGTCTTTCTCTTTTTCTCTGACCCTCCACCTTACCAAACATGATAGCCTTCTCCAAAGAATGGTCCCTCCTGACAGTATGTCCGAAGTTTGAGAGACGAAGTTTGGCCATACTGGTCTCCAAGGAGCACTCTGGCTGCACTTCTTCCAACACAGATCTGTTGGTTCTTTGGCAGACCATAGCACTTTTTTAATATTCTCCTCCAACATCATAACTCAAAAGCATCAACTCTTCCATGGTCTTCCTTATTCACTGTGCAACTTTCACATGCATATGAAGTTATTGAAAATATCATGGCTTAGATCAGGTGCACCTTAGTCCTCAAGCTGACTCCTTTGCTCTTCAACACTAAAAAGTCTTGTGCAACAGATTTGCCTAATGCAATATGTCGTCTGATTTCTTGACTGCAGGTTCCATGAGTGTTCATAGTTGATCCAAGAAGAATGAAGTCCTTGACAATTTCAGACTTTTCTCTGTTAATAAGAATGTTGTTCATTGATCCAGTGGTGAAGATTTTTGTTTTCTTTATATTGAGATGCAATCCATAACGAAGGCTTTGCTCTTTGATCTTCATCAGCAAGTATTCTAAGACCTCTTCACTTTCCACAAGCAAGGTTGTATCATCCATCTACTTATCACTCAGGTCGTTAATGAGCCTTCCTCCAATTCTGATGCCACATTTTTCTTCATATAACCCAGCTTCTCAGATTATTTGCTCAGAATACAGGTTGAATATTTATAGTGAAGAATACAACCCTGTTGTACACTTTTCTTAATTTTAAATCATTCAGTGTTTCCATGTTCTGTCAGAAAAAAAAGTATCTCTTGGTCCATGTACAGATTCCTCATGAGCACAATTAAGTGTTCTGGAATACTCATACTTTGAAATATTGTCCATAGCTTGTTATGATCCATACAATAAAAAAAAATTGCATAGTCAATAAAGCACAGGTAAACATGTTTCTGATATTCTCTGCTTTCAGCCAAGGTCCATCAGATATCAGCAACAATATCCTTCATTCCACGGGATCTTCTGAACCCTGCTTGAACATCTGGAAGTTCTCTGTCAATGTATGCTTACAGCCATTTCTGTATTACTTTTAGTAAAACTTTACTCTCGTGGGATATCAAAAATATTGTCCGATGATTTCTGCATTCCATTGGGTCACCTCTCTTTGTAATAGGCAAAATTATGGATCTCTTCCAATCAGCTGGTCAGATAGTGGTCTTCCAAATTTCTTGGAATTGATGTGCCGGCTCACTTTCTTGAAAGATTTCAATTGTTATTCCATCATTTCTTGGTGCCTTGTTCTTTGCCAATTTCTTTAATGCACCTTCGTTATATTCCTTCAGCATCATTGGCTCTTGATCATATGCTACCTCTTGAAATGATTGAACATCAACCATTTCCTTTTGGTACAGTGACTCTGTGTATTCCTTCCATCTTCTTTTGATGCTTTCTGCACAATGCAAAAATTTTGCCAAAGAATGCTTCAATAACAAAAGTCAAGACTTGATTTTTTTCTTCAGTTACCCCAGCTTGAGAAAATCTGAGAGTGTTCTTCCTTTTTTGTTTTCTGACTTCAGATCTTTGCACATTTTTTTTTTTTTTTTTAATATTTGGCTTTATCTTCTTGAGCTGATCTTTGAAACTTTCTGGTCATCTCTTGTACCGCCTCATTTCTTCCATTTGCTTTATCAACACTATGCTGGAGAGCAAGTTCAAATGTTTCTTTTGACATCCATTTTGACCTTTTCCTTCTTTCTTGTCTTCTTAATGACTTTTTGCTTTCTACGTGTATGATATTCTTGATGTCATCCCACAACTCTTCTGTTCTTTGGTCTTTGGTGTTTAATGTATCAAATCTGTTCCTCACATGGTCTCTAAATTTGGATGGGCTATATTCAAGGTCATATTTTGGCTCCCGTGGACTTCTTTCCATTTTCTTCAGCTTCAGTTTGAATTTGCATATGAGCAATTTGTGGTCTGTTTCACAATCTGCCCTGGCCTTGTTTTGACTGATGCTATGGAGCTTTTCCATCGTCTCTTTCTGCAGATGTAGTCAATTTGATTTATATGTATTGCATCTGGTGAGGTCCATGTATATAGTTATATGTGATCTAAAGAATGAATCATTGATTTTGCAGAATCCTATCATGTGATCTCCAGCATCATTTCTATCACCAAGGCCATATTTTCCAACTACTGACCCTTCCTCTTTACTCCCAACTTTTGCACTCCAATCACCAGTAATGATCAATATATCTTTGATCAATTTCAGATTGAATAAGTTGGTAGAATTCTTCTATTTCATCCTCACTGGTTAAATTTGAATAATAGTGGTATTAACTGAGCTTCTCTGTAGGTGCATGGATATTATCCTATCACAGACAGCATTGTACCTCATGACTGATCTGGATATGTTCTTTTTGACAATGAATGCAACACCATTCCTCTTCAATTTGTCTCTTCTGACACAGTAAACCATGTGGTTATCAGATTCAAAATGGCCAATACCAGTCCATTTCAGCTCATTAATGCCTAAGATATCAATGTTTTTGTGTTCCATTTCATTTTTGAAATTTTCTAATTTTCCTAGATTCATACTTTCTACAATATATATTTGGTTATTAATGGATGTTTACAGCTGTTTCTCTTCACTTTGAGTTGTGTCCCATCAGCAAATGAAGGTCCCGTAAGCTTTTCTCCCATGGCTTTTACTCCATTTGCATCATCATGGTCAATTGTACTTTGAGAAGGTAGCTCTTCCCCAGTTGCATTTTGAGTGTCTTTCAACCTGAGGGGCTCATTTTCCTGCACTCTATCTGACAGTGTTTCTCTGCTATTCATACGGTTTTCAGTGAGTAAATATGCGGAAATAGTTCTTCACTCCTTCTTCCTATTTTTAGTGGTAGGTGTGTAAATTTTAATAACAGTCGTATTAACTGGTCTTCCTTATGGTGTCCTGGTGTGGCGCTGGACTACAAAGTCAGTTTGAACCACAAGATCAGTGGTTCAAGCTCAGCAGCCACTCTTCAGAAACTCTATACAGAGTAACTATGAGTCAGAATTGACTAGACAACACTTAACTGGTCTTCCATGTAGGCGTATGGATATTGTCCTGTCACAGACAGCATTGTACTTCAAAATAGATCTTGAAATCGTCTTTGCGATGATTAATGAGACACCATGCCTCTTGAATTTGTTGTTCCCAGCATAAAAACCATATGATTTTTTTATTTAAAATAGCTAATGATGGTCCACTTCAATTTATAATTATCTTATGTATTGACCTTTATCTTCCATTTCATGTTTGATAACTTGCCATTTTCCTACATTTATATGTCCTACATTCCATGTTCAGACTATTAATGAATGTTTGCTTTTTTATAATTTTTTTTCCTTCATTTTTAGTTGTTCTCCACATCAAATGAAGGTCACATCATTATGGTCATGAGAGAGTTGCGGTCGACCAATGACTTATTCATTGCAAACAGCATTAATTTTTTTTTTTTTTAAAAGCATACTACTTTTTGAACAACATAAAAGGCCGCTACATATATTGTACCTCACCAGGCAGAATACATAGGAGTCGAATTGACTACACGAGTTGTAAGAGATGAGGATGGTTTTGGTGGTGGTTATGTTCTGTGGAGTTGGTTCCAACTCATGGTGATCCTGTACAGGGTTTCCGAGGCTGTCAATCTTTTCAGGAGCAGAAAACCTCATCTTTTCCCATGTAACCGCTGGTAGTTTTGAACTGTTCTCCCTGAGGTTAGCAGGCTAAATTGCAAACACTACACTACCAGAGTTCCTTGCAAACACTACACTACCAGAGTTCCTTAGGGAAGGTGTGGGGGGTTGGAGCTCAATATCACCAGCCAAAAAAAGACCATGGGCAGACAATCAACGACTCATACTTAAATTCAGGCTGATTCTGAAGAAAATTAAAACAAGTTAATGATAGAAAAAACATGACTAGACTCTACCCCACCTTAATGTAGAGACCATCTCAAGAACAGATTTGATGAATTAGACACTAATGACTGATGATCAGATGATGACATCAAAAACGTCATACAGGAGGAAAGCAAAGTGTCATGTAACAGACAGAAAAGAAAGAAAGGACCAAAATGGATGTCAGAAGAGACTCTGAAACTTCCTCTTGAGTGAAGAGAAGCTAAAGCAAATAGAAAAAATGAGGATGTAAAAGAGCTAAATAGAATACTTAAAAGTGGAGTTTGAAATGATAAAATGATGAAAGGAAAGGTGTAAAGACCTGGAGTTAGAAAACCAAAGGAAGACCCGCATCGAGATGGATTGACACAGTGGCAGCAGCAATAGGCTTAAGAGAAGCAATAGTTGTGGCATCAAGTATAGTGCTACAGTAATCAAAATAGACATGTATTGCTGTAAGGAAAAGAATATATATATATTTAACAGAGTTGAGAGGTCAGAAACACCATTGTCATTGTGATGTGCCATTGTGTTGGTTCTAACTCTAACTCTTTTTGCTTAACTCCACTTTGCAAAGCATAACATCCTTCTTCAGGAACTGGTCCCTACAGATAACATGTCTGAAGTATGAGAGATGAAGTCTCTCTAACCTGGCTTTTAAGGAGCATCCTGGCTGTACTTGTTCCAACATAGATTTGCTTGTTCTTCTGGCAGAAGAACACCATAATTTCTCAACATCATAATTCAAATATATAGGTCATTTAGTGGTCTGCATTATTCATTGTCCCCTTTCCTATTCATGATGCAATTGAAAAATAGTATGGCTTGTGTCAGGTGCACCATAGTCCTCAAATTGATATCCTTTTCTCTTGAATACTTTTAAGAGTTCTTTTGCAGCAGATTTGTCTAATACAACACATAATTTGATTTCTCAACTACTGCCTCTGAGTGTTGACTTTGGATGCAAGCAAAATTAAGTCTTTGACAACTTCACTCTATTCTCCATTTATCATGGTGTTATTTATTGATCCAGTTGTGAGAATTTTCTTGTTTTCTGTAAATTAAAGTGCAACCCATACTGAAGGCTGTAGTCTTTCATCTTCATCAATAAGCATTTTAAGTCTTCTTCACATTCAGCAAGCAAGGCTGCCACATCTGTATATCACAGATTGCTAATGTGTCTTCCCCTAATCCTGATGCCACTTTCTTCTTTATATAATCCACCTCCTTGGACTATTTGCTCAACATACAGACTGAATAAGTATGGTCAAAGTATATAACCCTGGAGCACACCTTCCCTGATTTTAAAGAATTAATTACTCCTTGTGCTGTTCTAACAACTGCCTCTTTTTCTTTGTACAGGCTCATCATGCACACAATGAAATTTTCTGGAATACCAATTATTTGCAACATTATCGATAGTTTGTCATGGTCTACACAGTTAAAAGAGTTTGTATAGTCAACCAACCACAAGAAAACATCTATTTGGTATTCTCTGATTTTATCCAAGATCCATCTGGTATCAGCAATGATATCCTTAGTTCCTTATGCTCTTCTGAATTTGGATTTAATTTCTATTATCTTTTTCCATGTACTGTTACAATCTTTTTTGATTTATCATCAACAAAATCTTACTTACATGCAATATTAATTGCATTTAAGGGGATCTAATTTTATTCTGCATGAGTGCTTAAATTCTAATATATGTGGTTTGTGGAAGAATACAGACTATAAGATCAGCTCGAGAAGATAAAACCAAATATTATAATAAATTATGCAAAGATTTGGAGTTAGAAAACCAAAAGGGAAGAACACGGTCAGCATTTTTCAAGCTGGGGGAACTGAAGAAAAAATCCAAGCCTCAACTTTCGTTATTGAAAGATTCTCTGGGAAAATTATTGAATGATGTAGAATGCATCAAGAAAAGATGGAAGGGATACACAGAGTCATTGTACCAAAAGGAAATGGTTAATGTTCAACCATTTCAAGAGGTACCATATGAACAAGACCCAATGAAACTC
>NW_006408773.1:1515798-1528712 GCF_000296735.1 Chrysochloris asiatica | reverse complement strand
TAGAAGAATTGATGCCTTTGAGTTGTGGTGTTGGAGGAGAATACTGAAGGTGCCATTTACTGCCAAAAGAACCAATAAATCTGTTTTGGAAGAAGTGCAGCTAGAGTACAATTTGGAGGCCAAGAAGGCTAAGCTTTGGCTCTCATACTTTGGACACATTGTCCGGAGAGAACAGTCACTGGAGAAAGATGTCATGCTGGGTAAGGTGGAGGGTCAGAGAAAAAGAGGAAGTCTCCCAACGAGATGGATTGGCCAGGTGGCATCACTGATGGACTCAAGTGTAGCAGCAGTAGTGAGGTTGGCCCAGGATCGGACATTGTTTCATTTTGCTGTGCATGGGGTCTCTATGAGACGGTTCCGACTCGATGGCACCTGACAACAACAATAACAGCAACAACAACAACAGACTATAATGCGGGCATTAAATCCATGTTGTGCCTTAACTTAAATTCAGACTCTATTTGAGTTCTGCAATGTGGCTATGCTTAGACAAGTCCAAGGCAAGCCTAGGAAAGGGAATTTTTCCCTCAAGAAGAAAGTGGTTGAAATCAGATTACATAGTATGCAGAAAGATGTTCAAACTAAGAAATACAGATTTTTGCCTTGGTATTTATTAAAAGTAGCCAACCAGATACATGTTATCTAATCTAAGTTAAAGATTGAGGTGCTGGTGACTATGACTCAGGGTCACATGATCATGAGTCATGCTCCAACCAAGAAGTATCCAGGCAATAAAAACTCCAGAACCAATCTTATCACCTTTTATAATCTACAGTTATGTACATATCCAAATCATGGCCCTTTTTCCTGCTTTTGTGTCCCATCTGTAAAAGTCATAAGTTGACTTACCTCCAATTATGACATTATGGTGATTTCCTTTGTGGCAAAGTGAATTAATGCACCAGATTGCAAAGCCATTTGAACTGCAAGGTCGGTGGTTCAAGCTCACCAACTGCTTCTTGTATACCCTATACAGGGTCTCTGTGTGTGGGAACTGACTCAATGGCACTTAACAACAACAAAAACATGCTTAATGAAAAGTATATCTTTATGGGAGCAGAAAGCCTCATCTTTCTCCTGCAGAACAGCTGGTAGTTTAGAATTACAGACATTGCGGTTCGCAGCCTGGTTCGTAACCACTAAGCTACCAGAGCTCCCTAATAGAATATGTTGTTGCTGTTGTTGTTGAGTTGGACTCCATGGTACTTAACAACAACAACATATTCTATTAAGGAGCTCTGGTTGTGTAGTGGTTACAAATCGGGTTGTGAATCGCAAGGTCAGCAGTTCGAAACTACCAGCTGTTCCGCGGGAGAAAGATGAGGCTTTCTACCCCCGTAAAGATTTACAGCCTCGAAAACCCTGTACAGGGTCGCTATGAGTCGAAACCAGCTCCACGGCACACAGCCACCACCACCACCATAGCAGTGAATCAGCACTGTACTTTGTGATTGAAGACAGTTTCCTTCATCTGGATGATTATGTTTGTTTTGTCTTTGTCCTTTTGAATGCTAAGTAAAAAGAATCTCTACAGAGCATGTTTGCATCTGGGTCCTTTATTCCCCTAGTACAATTCAAAGGTATCTACAAATTTTAATAAGGAAATGAAACTCAATACAACAAATTGTGTTGGGATGGTGGAATATCCAGGTACAAAGAATGAATTTAGTACCCTAATTTCATATATAGAAGCTAAATTAAAAGGATGATAGGTTTAAGTGCAAATCTTAAAACTGTAAAACTTCTAGTGGTAAATATAACAGAAAATCTTCATGTCCTAGGTTGGGAAACAAATGAACAAATAAACAAAGCACTGCAATAGAGTAGTTTCCTTCTTGTAGTGATCCTGTATAAGGTTTCTGAGACTATAAATCTTTATGGAAACAGATAGTCTCATCCTTTCTCTGGTGGAGTAGCTCATGGGTTTGAACTGCCAACCTTGTGGTTAGTAGCCCAATGGCTAACCAACACCACCACCAGGGTTGGGCAAGGAATTTTTCATTATTATATCAAAATAATAATGCATTAAATAACTGATCAATTAAATTTCATCTTTTATTTTTTTCAATTATCTTCAAAGTATACCAGTAAGAAAATGAAAGACAAAAGAAATCATGCCACACACTGGGAGAAAATATTTTCAAACAGTATATCCAGATAACTAAATTGTATCCAGAATATATAAAGAATATTTACAATTCACTAACAAAAATCAACCAGTCCATTAAGTAGTGAACAGAATTAATGAATAGACAGTTCACCAAGATGTTATATGAATGGATAATAAGTACATTAAAAAGTTCTCTAAATTGCAGCTCACTAAGGTAATGCACAGTCCTGATGTGGCACTGTGGGTTACTGCACTGGACTGCAATGCCATTTGAGCCAAAAGGTCTGTGGTTCAAGTTCACCAGACACTCCTTGCAAACCCTATACAGTGTTGTTGTGTTAAAATCGACTCAAAGGCACTTAACAACAACAAAAACAAGGGTAATGCAAAGGAATATTGTTCATGTTGTTTGTTAAACATTGGACTGCTAACTACAATGTCAACATTTGAAATAAATTAGTCAATCTGTGGGATAAATATGAGACTATTCCCATAAATATTTATGGTCTCAGAAACCCTATGGAGTAATTCTACTTTGTCCTATAGATTCACTATGAGTCATACTCAACCAACAATAGTGGGTGGTGGGTTAAGGGTAATGCAAATTAAAACCACAATGAGATATCTCTACACACCCATTATTGTTGTTGTTAAGTGCTGTTGAGTCAGTTTTGACTCATAGTGGCCCTTTATAGGAGCAGCTGGTGAATATGAACCACCGATCTTGCAGTTCAGTGCATTATCCTGCAACACAATACTAGGACTCAACACCCATTAGTCTCAACACCCATTAGTAGAGCTATAATCTAAAATAAAGTTAATAGAATGTGTTGGTGAGGTTGGGACTCCCATACATTGCTGGGAAAATTGCTAAAATGACATAAGCTCTTTCCAAAACATTTTGCTAATTTCTTAAAATGTTATACATAAGCATATCATACATTTTGCTCCTTAAAATATATAGAAGAAAAATGAATGTATATATCTACACATAGACATGTATGTGCATAACATACCAGAATCATTCATAATAGACAAAAGCTGAAAACAGTCCATCTTGTGAATATATCAGCAATGCTATGGTACATCAAATAATGTAGTATTATTCAGCAATGAAAAGGGAAGAAGTCTTAATGCTAGCTACAACATGGATAAACCACAAAAGTTTCCAAATCAAAGGAGTAAAATGTACCTAGGGACAAAGTTGAGAAAGGATGGGAAGCGGGTGGAATGGAAGTAGGAAACACAGGGAGGAAGTGGGATAACTGTTGTTTCATGGAGGGGATTGCAATTATTGAGATGAAGCAAAGTGTGTTATTTGTTGTATGTAAAACTGATGATCTTGTGTGTAATTACTAAAGACTATATTGTATTATCAGTGGTTTTGTGGGGATGAGAGCAAGGATTGACTGCCAAGTAGGACAATAGAATTGTTCTAAAATTAGGTAGTAAAGACAACTGGATAACTCTGTAAATTTACTAAAAATTACAGAATTGAGCATTATAAATACAAATATACATGTATATACACATATAGTTTTTCAGGCATGTACAAACTCTGTCACCTGGTGCTTAGAACACTAAATAAATAAATGTTGTTTTAGAAATGCAAAGGATGGAAAAAAAGAACAACAACCAAAAAAGAAATGCAAAGAATATTTTTGGTTCTCTACAACAGACAATCCTCTCATTATTATTGTTTGAAATTTTGGTGAGTTTTTACATTTTTCTTCTTTATAATATTATGCAAAGAAATTTGATGCTGCAAAACTACCTTTAAAATAAATCTCCACTTTCCTATAGATCAGAGAAGCAATTTCTATTAAACCTCCAAAAGAATTTAACTAAAATAGGAACAATTAGTGTCAAATGCAAATAATCCAAACTTGAAATCTGTTGCACCAAACAGTTCAAGCCTGGAGAAGATATTGACAGCCACAATCTCTAAAGACAGGCTTTTGCTCAGTGATTCTATTATAAGGACCAAAGTTAAATAACTCAAATGATATTTCAAGTAATTGTGCATGATTCAAGTTGATTAGCTAATAAAAGTAATTATAATAATGAAAGCTTTCTGATGAATAGTTTTCAGAACTTTTTACTAGAAAATGTCTTAAGACAAACTTTAAATAAATGACTTTAAAAATAAATCCCACAGGTGTACATATAGTTTATAATTGTGCTTAAAACATTAAATATTAATATATTTTCTTACTATTATCTACACTGCTACCTACGTGATTTATTTAAGTCACTTCAAAATTGATTTCTGAAGTAACATCTAATATTCATATGTCTTCTTAGTTTGAAAATTACAATTACATGCATATATCAGTTAATATAACAGTGTTATTAGTTAAGAGCAATTTGTTGTAGTTTTTGTCAAGTGCTGTCAAATTGGTTCTGACCCACAGCGACCCTGTGTAGGGTTTCTGAGGAGCAGCTGGTAGCTTGAACTGCCAAGTTTGCCATTCAAACTGACATGGAGTCCAGTATATTAACCCATAGTAGTACACCAAGACGATATTATTAACCCATAGTGCTACACCAGAACAATTTAGAATTTAGCAAATCATCTCTTTGTAGCTGTGGATCCTTGTGAATTTAACTTTGACTCTTTGAAATGCAGTTTCTTGATATATGAGATTTAAATAATATTGAGACAATGGTATTGTTTTTGTTAGGTGCGGGAGAAAGATGAGGCTTTCTACTCCCGTAAAGATTTACACCCTCGGAAACCCTGTACAGGGTCGCTATGGGTCGGAACCGACTCGACGGCACTTAACAACAACAACAACATAGAGTTGATATGGACTCATAACAACCCTATGCAAAATAGCATGAAACACTGCCAGGTCTGGTGACAACATCACAAACATTGCTACATTTGAGCCCATCACTGCTGCCACTGTGCCAATTCATCTCCTTGGCAGGTCTTCATGGTTTTCTCATTTTATCAAACATGATATCCTTCTACAGGACAGTATGTCCGACATATGCGAGACAAAGCCTGGGCATCCTTGATTCCAGGGACAATTTTGGCTGCATTTTTTTCAATACCGATTGGTTTGCTCTTTGGCTAGTCCATGGTACTGCTAATACTCTCCTCCAAGACCATAGCCCCAATGCATCAATTGTTCTACGTTCTTCCTTATTCACTGTCCAACATTCACATGCATAGGAGGCACACCTTAGTCCATAAACTGACATCTTTGCACTTCAACTCTTTACAGAGGTCTTGTGCAGATCTGCCTAATGCAATACATCATTTGATTTCATAACTGCTGCTTCCCTGAGCGTTAATGCTTGATTCAAGAAAAATGAAGTTTTTTACAACTTCAAACTTTATTCCATTTATCCTGATGTTATTTATTGGTACAGTGGTAAGGATTTCTATTTATTTTATGCTGAGATGCAACCCATACCAAATGCTGTGGTGTTTAATCTTCATCATTAAGTATATTAAGTCTTCTTCCCTTTATACAAGGTTGTATCATCTGCATATAGCAGGTTGTTAATGACTTCCTCATATCCTAATGCCATGTTTTTCTTCATATAATTCAGTTTCTGGGATTATTTGCTCAGCATACAGATTGAATATAGTGAAATAATACAACCCTGGTATATACTTTCACAAATTTTAAACTATTCAGTGTTCCCTTTTTCTGTTAGGCCAGTTGCCTCTTGGTCTACATACAGATTCCTCAGGAACACCATTAAGTGTTCTTGAATACTCATTCTCTAGGTGGGATATATTCTGTTAGGTGGGATATATTCAAGGTAGTATTTTGGCTTTTGTGGACTTGTTTTAATTCTCTTCAGCTTTCGCTTGAACTTGCATATGAGCAACTGATGGCCTGTTTCACAATCTACCTCGGCCTTGTTTCATCTGATGATATGAAGCTATTCCACCATCTCTTTCCACAGATGTAGTCAATTTGATTTCTGTGTATTCCATCTGGTGAGGTCCATGTGTATAGTCATCTTTTATGTTGTTTAAAAAAAGATGTTTTCAATGAGGAAATCATTAGTCTTGCAAAATTCTATCATGTGATCTTTAACATCATTTCTATCACCAAGGCTATATTTTCCAGCAACTGATCCTGTTTCCAACTTTTGCATTCCTGTTGTTAGCAATTATTAATACAAAAAAATCAATCAATAAAAAAAAAAAAGAAAAGAATACGATAGCTTTTTTTTAAAGCTTTTTATTGTGAATTGGGTGTCCTGGTGTGGCACTGTGGGCTAATGCATCAGACTGCAAAGTTGTTTTAACTGCAAGGTCGGTGGTTCAAGCTCACCAGCTGCTCTTTTGAAAACCTATACAGGGTTTTTATGGGTCAGAATAGACTTGACGGAACTTAACAACAACAATTGTGAATTGAGTGATAACTTACATGAGAGATCATCAGTTTTGTACTCAACCAATATTATTTTGTTTCATTGTAATGATTACAACCCCTCCATGCATTAACAGTATTTACCCCTATTCTCCTCCCCTCTGCTTTCTTTCTTTCTTTTTTTTTTATTTTTTATTTACACAAAATCACATAGGAATATATAATTGTTTATAATAGCTAAAGGGCATATTTTGCAAGCCATCTTCCTACCTACCAGCGCACAGCCTTTCTCTTTCCATGAACCTAGAGTCTTCAGCAGCTCTATCTCTCCATAACATCACCTCTGCCTCCATCTTTGGTGTCACTGCTCTCTGGTTAGGATCCCATGTTCTGCTCATGATCTTCCCTTCTGATGGTCCTGGGGTCATCTGTTCCTGAAATGTAAGATTAACTACCTCCCCTTTATTATTACATATCTTTTACCTTTACAGTTGTGATCATCTCAATTAGTCATGATAAAAATTGCTCACTATTGAATCAAAAGAACTCTATCCCCATCTCTTTTCACCAGACCCATCTAGATAAAGGGAAAACTATTCAGTGGGGATTCTACCTTCCCTGTTTCACTATGAAACTAAACTCTCTCTTGAACACTTGTAAGCCAGCCACTTTGTGCCTTTATA
Organism: Chrysochloris asiatica; assembly: GCF_000296735.1. NCBI lineage: Eukaryota > Metazoa > Chordata > Mammalia > Afrosoricida > Chrysochloridae > Chrysochloris > Chrysochloris asiatica. The sequence goes on along the minus strand of NW_006408773.1, from coordinate 1,521,579 downwards.
GCTCTCCCTCTCCCCCATTTTAGGAATCCAATGTCTAAGTTGCCCTTCCCTATCAACCATGTTTATAGAGGTGATAGGTTTGATCCTTGATATGAAGATCCCTTCCCTCTTGGTTGGTATTTTGAGCAACTATATACATAAGCAAAGGTCAAATTGTATCAGTTTACACTTGCTTCCTGTATAAAACATCTGTATCTTCCTCTAATTGAGTTCTGATCATTAAGATATCCAAGCTAGGTCAAACGGGTAGTATCTTCAAGTTTGGGCATTTTGCGCATCTCCTCTCACTTCATATCAACTGGACGCTTCACTCTCAGCTCTAGCCCCCAGTGGCTATGTCAGTGTTCATGAGTCCAGGAGTACCCAAGTCTCCCCAAACTTCAGATCAACCAACCCTTCCTCTTCTCTCTCTTTTCTATCTCATTTCAAGGATGGCAGGATTCTATGGAACATGGTCAAACTCAGCCCATGTCTTTATTCCTGCCTTCTTATTTCCACTCACAAGTTGACCTATGTGGTCACCAGTGAGATTACAATCCTGCACATTTGTTTACTTTGAGTTTCATACTAGGAATGGGGTTTGTCCTGAAGGATCTTGGTGCTTTGCTTTGGTGGTTCTCAGGCGAACAGCTTGATTGTTCTTATAATAGCCAATCTTGCTGGACTTTTTTCAAAATGTATCTCTCTTCCACTTTCCACTCTGGGTTGGTCTGCATGTCCTTTTAAGTGAGAATGCTGCACCTCAGAAAGTTCTTGATGGGACTCAGGATTCCATCTAAGGTTCCATGCTCTACAAAGGCTTAACAATAAACCTATTTAGCTTGGAACATTCCAGAACCCCTTTTAAGTATTCCAATCAGTTATAGGCTGAGGATGGCCTCACAAGATTTCTGTAATCATATTCCCCAATATTAGTTTCTATTCTACATAAATGTCTGTTTTATAATAGTAGGCAAGGGAAACCAATATCCACGAGTGTCAAGGACCTTGATGTTATTTCCCCCTTTTATCGATTCAGGCTATTATTGGATCTCTGTATCACAGAGCCCTGTTGTTCCAAGGTTCAGCATACATCAGTATTTACCTATGTCCCATTTAGCCCATGCAAAACTGTTTCCCTATTTTCCTTGTTCTTCCACCCACACCGTCTTCTTTTGTATTGTCCTCCCCTTCTTATTGTCATCCCTATTACCTGTGTTATGATCCCCTAACCTGTGCCTTACTTTCCCCTCCTTCTCGATCCTGGTAACCATCATTTTTTTTTTTTATTATTATTAAGTATAGAAATCTTTTCTTAACCTTTACAATAATGCAATGTTTGTTCTTTTGTGACTAATTTCAAGATCCTCAAGGTTCATCCTTGTTATTAGGTGTTTTGCTTCTTTGTCGTTGTTCTTCAAGGTAGCATAGTATTCCATTGTTTGTATGTACCAAAGTCTGTTTATCCATTCTTCCACTAATGAGTACTTAGACTGTCTCCATTTTTTTTTTTATTTGTGAATAGTATAGCTATGAACTTTGGTGTGCATGTATCCACTCATGTTATAACTTGTATTTCTTGTGCATATATACCAAGTAGAGGAATTACTGAACCATAAGGTATTTCTATTTCCAACTTTCTGAGGAAGCACCATATCATTTTCCAGAGTGGTTGAATCAGTTAACATTCCACCAGCAATGTTAGGGTCCCAGTCTCTCCACATCCTTGCCAGCATTTGTTGTCCTCTGCTGTTTTTGAACTTCTCTGTTACTGTTGATGTGAGATGATACTTCATTGCTGTTTTCATTTGCATCTCTATTGGCTAATGATTGTGAACATTTCTTCATGTTTATTTACTGTCCAAATCTCTTCATTGGTGAAGTGTCTGTTCATGTCCTGTGCTCATTTTGTAATTGGGTTATTTGTCTTTTTCTTGTAGAGGTGTTATAGTTTTCTGTAGATTTAAGAGATTAGTCCCCTGTCTGATATGTCCTTGTAAAAAAATATATATTCCCATTCTGTGGACTCCCTTTTAACTTTTTTGGTAAAATCTTTAGATGGACCTAAGTTTCTCATTTTTAATATGTCCAAATCATATATTTTGTCTTCTTTTGTTTGTGCAATTCTCTTTGGGTATCCCGTATTGTTGTTGTTGTTATGTGCCGTGGAGTTGGTTCCTACTCATAGCAATCCTGTACAGGGTTTCCGAGGCTGTAAATCTTTGCGGAAGCAGAGAGTCTCATCTTTCTCCCATGGAACAGCTGGTAGTTTCAAACTGCTGACCTTGCGGTTTGCAGCCTGATTCATAACCACTACACTACCAGAGCCCTTAAATTTGTCCCTATTTTTTCATTGATGACCTTTGTAATTTTGGGATTTACATTTAGGTCTTTAATCCATGTTGTGTTGTTTTTTTCATATGGTTTGTTTTTTGCAAGTATCAGTACATCTTGATTGCATGTTTATCACTTTCATATTCAAGAAGTTGGTAGAATTCTTCAATTTCATCTTCACTGGCTTTCGTAATTGGTGTGTAAATGTGAATAATAACTGTATTAACTGGTCTTCTTTGTAGGTGTTTGGATGTTATCCTTTCACAGTTAGCTTCAAGACAGATCTTTATATGTTCCTTTTGATGATGAATGCAACTCCATTACCATCTCAGTTTATTATTTCCTTCATAGTAAACCATGTGATTGTAAGATTCAAAATGACCAAATGCCAGTCCATTTCACTTTGCTAATGCCTAGGATGTCTACGTTTATGCATGCCATTATATTTTTTATAATTTTCAATTTTCCTAGATTCATACTTCGTACATCCCATGTTCTGATTATTAAATTGTGTTTACAGGTGTTTCTCTTCAGTTTGTGTTGTGCCCCATCAGCAAATGAAGGTACCAAAGGCTTTACTCCATTTTTTCATCACGGTCAACTACATTTTGAGGAGGAAGCTCTTACCCAGTTGCATTTTGAGTGCCTTAGAACCTGAGTTGCTAATCTTCAGGCACTATATCTAATAATATTCTGGTGCTCTTCATCATGTTTCAGTGTTCAATGTTCTGGTGCTGACAGTCTTCCACTGTTATGTATAAGGTTTTCAGTGACTAAATATTCAGAAGTAGTCCATCCCTCCTTCTTCCTAGTCTGTCTCAGACTGCAAACTCAGTTAAATCTGTCTACCATGGGTGAACTTTCTAGTAATTAAACTACCCATTCCATAATTGTGTCAATTCATCTTATTTGCAGTCTTCCTCAACTTCCTCTTTTCTGCTGACCCTCTACTTTTTCAAGCATGTTGTCCTTCTCCAGGGATTGGTCACTTCTGGTAATATGGCCAAAATATGAGACAAAGTCTCATCATCCTCATTCCTAAAGAGCATTATAACTGGACTTCTTTCAAGACAGATTTGTTTGTTCTTCTAGCAGTCAATGATATTTTAAATATTCTTCACCAATACCATAATTCAAATGCACTAGTTTTTCTAGTCCACTGTTGAAATTGCACATACATATGAATCAATTGAAAATATCATGGCTTGGGTCAGGCTTACTTTATTCCTTAAAGTGACACCTTTGTTCTTGAACAAATTAAAGAGGTCATTTGCAGCAGATTTTCGCAATGAAATATGCTGCATTATTTCTTGACTGCTGTATGATCATTGATGGCAGTGTTGTTGTTGTTAAGTGCCATCAAGTCGGCACCGACTCATAGCGACCCTATGCATAGCAGAACGAAACAATGTTCGATCCTGGGCCAACCTCACTACTGTTGTCACAGTTGAGTCCATAAATGCTGCCACCTGGCCAATCAATCTCATTGGGGGTCTTCCTCTTTTTCTCCTACCTTCCATCTTACCAAGTATGATATCCTTCTCTAGCAACTGTTCCCTTCTCTAAGGAGCACTCTGGCTGCACTCCTTCCAAAACAGATCTATTGGTTATTTTGGCAGCCCATGGCACTTTCAGTATTCTCCTCCAACACCATAATTCAAAGGCATCAATTCTTCTATGATCTTCCTTATTCATTGTCCAGCCTTCATATCCACATGAGGTTATTGAAAATACCGTGAGTTGGGTCAGGTGCACTTTAGTCCTCAAGGCGAGATCTTTGCTCTTCAGCACTTTAAAAAGTTCCTATGCAGCAGATTTGCCTAATGCAATATGTCGTCTGATCTCTTGGCTGCTGCTTCCGTTAGAGTTGATAGCTGATCCAAGAGGAATGAAGTCCTTGACAACTTCAATCTTTTCTCCGTTGATAAGAATGTTGTTTATTGGTCCAGTCATGATGATTTGTGTTTTCTTGACATTGAGATGTAATCCATACCGAAGGCTGTGCTCTTTGATCTTCATCAATAAATGTTTTAAGTCCTCTTCACTTTCAGCAAGCAAGGTTGTATCATCTGCATATTGCAGGTTGTTAATGAGTCTTCCTCCAACCCTGATGCCACATTTTTCTTCAAAGAACCCAGTTTCTCATATTATCTGCTCAGGATACAGGTTGAATAAGTATGGTGAAAGAATACAAGTTTGTGACACACGTTTCTTAATTTTAAAATAGTCAGTGTTCCTATGCTCTGTTCAAACAACTGCTTCTTGGTCCAGGTACAGATTCCTCATGAGTACAATCAAGTGTTCTGAAATACTCATACTTCTCAATGTTGTTCCATAGCTTGCCATGATCCATACAACCAAAAACCTTTGCGTGGTCAATAAAGCACAGGTAAACATCTTTCTGATATTCTCTGCTTTCAGCCAAGATCCATCAGACACCAGCAGATATCTCTCATTCCACAGCCTCTTCTGAATCCAGCTTGAACCTCTGGAAGTTCTCTGTCAATGTACGATTGTAGCCGTTTCTGTATTACCTTTAGCAAAGCTTTACTCACTTGAGATATCAAAGAGATTGTCCGATGATTTCCGCATTCTGTTGGGAACCTCTCTTTGGAATGGGCACAAATATGGATCTCTTCCAATCCATGGGCCAGATAATTGTGTTCCAAATTTCTTGGCAGAGATGAGTGAGTGCCTCCTGTGACGCCTCAATTTTTTTTTGAAAGATTTCTATTTTTATTCCATCAATTCCTGATGCCTTGTTCTTTGCCAGTTCCTTCAATGCACCTTGCACTTCCTCCCTGAGTATCATTGGCTCTTGATCATATGCTACCTCTTGAAACAGTTGAACATTAACCATTTCCTTTTGGTTCGGTGACTCTGTGTATTCCTTTCATCTTCCCTTGATGCTTTCTGCATCATTCAATAATTTCCCCAGAGAATCTTTCAGTAACAAAAGTCGAGGCTTGATTTTTTTCTTCAGTTCCCCCAGCTTAGGAAATGCTGAGCATGTTCTTCCTTTTTGGTTTTCTGATTTCAAATCTTTACACATTTTATTATAATATTTGGCTTTATCTTCTATAGCTGATCTTTGAAAAAATTTTTTCAGCTCTTGTACCTCCTTATTTCTTCCATTTGCTTTAGCACCTCTACACTGGAGAGCAAGTTTCAGAGTCTCTTCTGACATCAATTTTGACCTTTTCCTTCTTTCTTGTTTTCTTAATGACTTTTTGTTCTCTTCATGTGTGATGCTCTGGATGTCATCCCACAACTCTTCTGGTCTTTGGTCTTTAGTGTTTAATGTATCAAATCTGTTCTTCAGATGATCTCTAAATTCAGGTGTGATATATTCAAGGTCATATTTTGGCTCTTGTGGACTTGTTTTCGTTTTCTTCAGTTTCAGTTTGAATTTGCATATGAGTAATTGATAGTCTGTTCCACAGTCTGCCTTTGGCCTTCTTTTCACTG
>NW_006408773.1:1504767-1515528 GCF_000296735.1 Chrysochloris asiatica | reverse complement strand
TAAATTTGAATAATAGTGGTATTAACTGGGCTTCCCTGTAGGTGCATGGATATTATCCTATCACATACAGAGTCGTACCTCATGACTGATCTGGATATGTTCTTTTTGACGATGAATGCAACACTCTTCCTTTCAATTTGTTATTCCCAGCATAGCAAACCATGCGGTTGTCAGATTCAAAATGGCCAGTACCAGTCCATTTCAGCTCATTAATGCCTAAGATATCGATGTTTATACATTTCATTTCATCCTTGACAACTTCCAATTTTCCCAGATTCATACTTCGTACATTCCATGTTCCGATTTTCAATGGATATTTATAGCTGTTTCTTTTCATTTTGAGTTGTGCCCCACCAGCAAATGAGGGTTCTATTGCCTTTTCTCCCACTAACTTAACTCCATTCACTTCATTATGGTCAACTCTACTTTGAGGAGGCGTCTCTTCCCCAGTTGCATTTTGAGTGCCTTCCAACCTGAGGGACTCATTTTCTGGCACTGTATCTGACAGTGTTTCTCTGCTATTCATAAGGTTTTCAGTGACTAATGATTCGTAAGTAGTTCATCACTCTTCCTAGTCTGTCTTTGTCTGGAAGCTCATCTGAAACCTGTCCACTATGGGTGACCCTGCTGGTTAATTAAAATACCAGTGGCATAGCCCTCAGAATGGAATCATTGATCGTAGATCTAAGCAAAATGGAGTCTTTGACAATTTAAATCTCTTCTCCATCTATCACGATGTTATTTATTGGTCCAATTGTGATGTTTTTGTTTTCTTCGCAATGAGGTGCTGTATACTTTGACTTTCATCAACAAGTATTTCATGTCCTCTTCAATTTCAGCAAACAATACTGTGTCATCTGCATATTTCAGGTTGTTAATGCATCTTCCTCCAATTCTTTTTCCATATTTTTCATCACATAATTCAGTTTCTTGGATCATTTACTCAGCATACAGACTGAATAAGTATGACACGCACATTACCTGATTTAAAACCATTCAGTACATTCCCTTGTTCTGTTTGAAAAACAATCTCAGTATGGGTTCTGAAATACCCATTCATGATGTTATACATAGTTTGTTATCAATAGCTTCAATTATTCTATTGTTTATATTTTCCATTCTTTTCAGGATCATTTTCATGATTGTGTTGTCCAGGATGCTCAGATGAAATCTCATCCTACCTGACAAAGAATTCCTTCAATTTGTCTCCTCTAAACTTTAAAGTCTGTCTTTTCACTGTTTCTGCTTTACTCTTTTATTCTTCTTCTGTGCCACTGATATAGTGATTTAAAATGTGACTGAATTGGCATGCTATCAACTACACCACTTACAAGCTGCTTGGCTTTAGATATATCATATATCAATTCTAACTTCAGTGTTTATTCATAAAATGAGGAAATGGAAATTACTAGGCCCTTGCCTAAGTTATTTAACCCACAGAATTGGCCTGGGTATTTATTTAGCATCAACTGTATGCCAGGACTTATTGTAGGAAGTGATTTGCTTTTATGAAGCCTGGCAATAAACACATGAAAAAAAATTAGATTATAATTTCAGATACTGCAATTTGCTATGAATATAAATGAAGCATGATAAGGAGATATTGCTCAGATGTAGCTAAGGAAATCTTCTCTACGGCAAGATGGCATTTCTGTACAGACCTTAGGGAAATGAGCAATTGAACCGTGAGCATATTTTGGAAATGAACAACACAGTGAAATGAGAGGCAAACAAAAAAATCCCTGAAGCAGGATATTGCTTACTGTGCTGTGGAGACAGCTGAGAGGCAAATATGACTATAGTAAAATAAATACGTGTCTTAGTTAACTTTTGTTAGTGTTGTTAGGTGCCATCGAGTAGCTATGAAGCGACATTGAGCAAACCAGAACAAAACACTGCCTGGTCCTGCACCATCCTCACAATTTCTGTTTTGCTTGAGTCCATTGCTACTGCCATTGTTCCATTCCATCTTGTTGGATGTCTTACTCTTTTTTTTTTGATCCTCTACTTTAGCAAGCACTATGTCTTTCTTCTGATACCATGTCTGAAGTGTGAGAGAGAAAATCTAAGCTATCATGACTTCTAAGGAGCATTCTGCCTGTACTTCTTTCAGCACCAAGTTGTTTTTTCTGGCAGTCCATGGTACTTTTAATATTCTTTATCACCATAACTCAAATTCACCAATACTTCTATGGCCTTTCTTATTCATTGACCAACTTTCACAAACATTCGAACTTACTGAAATGTCATGGTTTGAATCAGGGGCACCTTAGTCCTCAAACTGATATCTTTTTTCTTGAACACTTTAAAGAGGTCATGTGCTGCAGATCTGCCCAATGCAATACATTGTTTGACTTCTTGACTGCTGCTTTCATGAGTGTTGTTTGTGGATCCAAACAAAATGAATTTTTTAGCAACTTAAATCTTTTCTCCATTCATCATGTAGTTATTTATTGGCTCAGTTGCAAGGAAATTTGATTCATTTACATAGAACTGCAATCCATACTGAAGGTTGTAGTCTTTGATCTACATCAGCAAGTATTTTAAGTCTTCTTTGTTTCCAATAAGCAAGGTTGTATCATCTGTTTATCACTGATTGTTAATGAGTCTTCCTTCAGATCTGATGCCACATTCTTCTTCATATAATCAAGGTTCTCAGATTATTTTCTCAGTATACAGCTTGTATAAATATTGGAAAAGGATATAACCCTGAAGCACACCTTTCCTGATTTTAAACCATTCAGTATATCTGTGTTCTGTTTGAATGAATTTATCTATGTACAGGTTCCTCACAAGCACAATTAAGTGTTCTGGAATACTCATTTTTGCAATGTTATTTATAGCTTGTCATGTACTGTTACAAAATTTTTGCATTATCTTCAACAAAATTTTACTGGCGTATAATATTAATAATATTGTTCCATGATTTCTGCAACCCATTGATCCACTTCTCTTTGGAATTGGCAAAATTATGGATTTTTCCCAATCATTTGCCAGGTAGCTATCATTTAAATTTCTTAGCATAGATGAGTGAGCACCTCTAGTATTGCATCAGTTCTCTGTAACATTTCACTTGGTATTACATCAATTTCTGGAGACTTGTTTTGCACTAATGCTTTCACTCTAGCTTGGACTTCATTCAGTACCATTGGTTGCTGATCATATGCTACCTTTTGGAATGTTTAAACATCAACTATTTGTTTTTTGTACAGTGACATTGAATATTACTTCCAACAAGTCCTCTTCATTTTCATCAAGGCTGTGTCATTTTCATATTTCAGGTTGTTAATGAGTCTTTTTCTAATATGGATGCAATATTCTTCATATAATTGAATGAATAATTTATTTTGGAAAGAACTGCACAAGGCTGGTCCTTATAAGTTGCAGGCTAATGATTTCCCTAGTATTCAATATTTTGGACAAGTTATATCCCTCCATAGTCCTTGATATCAATCACTGTTCCTCCCTTCCCTCAAGTCCCAGGGAATTGTGCTGGTGGGGCACAACTCAAAAAATGCATAATTGTCTAAAGAAAATACACACACAACTGTGGAGACCTGCAAGCCCCAAATCCATAGTTCAGAAATCAGTCTGGAGGTATCTTCTCACTAACATAGATTCAGGAGCTCAGGAACCTATATTGGCAGGTCAGACAACAGGCTGTTGATGCAAGGGGCTATGGGAGCTGGTGAATCAGGGCAGGTGATGAACTGAAAGTCCCAGGAACTTGAGGTAATGAGCCAGGTGCAAGATAAAGTCAAGAGAGCAACTTGTCCAAAACAGTTTTACAAATTGTAGTCAGATAATGCCTCCAGGGGAAACTAAGGGTCTTGACTTGAGTCACATCCTCTAGTATGGTGAATGTTGTTGTTTTTGTTAAGTGCACTGGAGTCGGTTCCAACCCATAGAGACCCTGTATAGGGTTAGGGTTAGGGAATCTTGTTCAAAGCAACTTTTCAGTCCAGTGCTTTATCCCATAGTGCCAAACCAGGAATCACAGACATAGAGGCTAGGCTCTATAATATATTACAAAGTGGAGAGAGGTAAATACTGTTAACCAACAGTGCATGGAGGGGTTTGTAAAAATTGCAATGAAAGGAAATATGATTGGTTGACTGTAAAACTAACAATCTGCCCTGTAAACTATCACTCAAATCACAATAAAAGTCTTAAATAAATGAATAAATAAAAATCGATAGTTAGCTGCCCTGATATAATTCATGTTCTCAGATTATTTTCTCAGCACACAGATTGAATAAGTCTGGTGATAGAATAGAATTCTGGTACATACATTTCATGGATTTAAACCATTCAGGATCCCTTTGTTCTGTTATGATTGCTTCATCAAGTTCTTCAGGAACACAGTTAAATGTTCTTGAATATCTATTATTTGCGGTGTTATCCATAGTTTTCCATATGATCCACACAGTCAAATATCTTTGTATAGTCAATAAAGCTAAATAAATTACTTTTTTTTATATTATTTGCTTTCATATAAATGAAATCAGATGATCAGATCCATCTGATGTCAACAGTGATATCCCTCATTCCATGTTCTTTTCTGACTTTCTGGCTGTTCCCTGATGAAACAAGTTTTGAATTGTGTTCAGCAAAATTTTACTTTCATGTGATATTAATGATATTGTTTGAAGATTTCCACATTCCATTGGGTCACCTGTATTTGGAGTGGGCACAGATATGGATAGATTCAAATCAATTGTCTAGGTCTTCCTTATTTCTTTGTATAAATGCTGGAGTGCTTCCAGTGCCTCATGTTCAAAGATTTCAATTTGTATTCCATAAGTTCCTGGAGTCTTGCTTTTTGCCAATGCCTTCAGTATTGCTTGGACTTCTTCCTTCAATATCATCAGTTTATCATCAGTATGGTACCTCTTGAAATGGTTGAGCATCACTTATTTTTGATGACTCTGTGCATGCTTTCCATCTTCATTTAATAGCATCAGTATTTTTCCCATAGACTCCTTCAATATTGTAACCCACAGCTTGAATACATTCTTCACTTTTTTTTTTTTTTTCAGCCCTGAGAAATGCTAAGAATGTTCTTACCTTTTGATTTTCTAACTCCAGGTCTTTGCACATTACTTTATAATTTGTTATTTTTATCTTCTCGAATTGTCCATTGTAAATTTTGGTCACCTCTTTTTCTTCATTATTTATTCAAGTTACTTATTCTGTAAACTCAAGAGCAAGTTCAGCATCTCTTTCCCATATCCATTTTGGTCTTTTGTTTCTTTGCTACCTTTAAAATGACTTTTGGCTTTCTTCATGTATGATGTTCTTGATGTCATCCCACAACTCTTCTATGTTTTGTCATTAGTGTTTAATGCATTAAAATCTGTTCTTGAGAGGGTCATTAAACTCAGGTGGGGTATACTCAAGGTCATATTTTTCCTCTTGTGGATTAGTTTCAATTTTCTTTAGCTTCAGCTTGCACTTGCATAAGAGCAATTGATGGTCTGTTCCACCGTAGGCCCCTGGCCTTGAATTGATTAATGAGACTGAGATTCTCCATTATCTCTTCCTACAGATGCAATCAATTTGATTCCTGTGTATTCCATCTGGTGAAGTCCACATATATAGATGACATTTATTTTGTTTTAAAAGGTACTTGCAAAATTCTGTCATGAAATTTCCAACATAATTCTTTAATAAAGACCACTTTTTCCAACTGCTGATTCTTCCTCTTTGTTTCCAACTTTCTTTTTCTAGTCACCAATATTTATAAATGGATCTTGATGGCATCAATTTCACACTGAAGCAGCTGGTAGAATTCTTTGATTTCATCATCACTGACTTTAGTGGATGCTGTGCAAATGTGAATAACATCAGAAGGATAAGCATTGAACTGCAATGGCAGTTTGGACTCTAATGTCTACTATTCAAACTAACCAGCCTAGGAAACTTTTTACAGGGTGACTATGATTCAGAACTGACTCAATTGTACTTAAAAACAACAGCATATTAACTGGTTTTCCTTGCATTGTCTTATCACAGAAAGCTTTGTACTTCAAAGTCAAACTTGAAATGCTCTTTTTGATTTGTAGCACTATTCTAGTTCATCTTTTCATTCCCATCATAGAAAACTACATGATTGTCAGATTGAAATTGGCCAATACCAATCCATTTCAGCCCACTAATGCCTAGGATATTGGTCTTATGCCTTGCATTTTGTTTTTCACAATTTTCAATTTTTCTAGATTTATACTTTGTATATTCTATTTTCTAATAATTAATGGGTGTTTGCAGCTATTTCTTTTCATTTTGACATGTGACCCCATCAGCAAATGAAGGTTCCAAAATATTTGCTACATCCAAGTCATTAGGGTCAACTCTACTTTGAGGAGGCAGCTACTTCCCAGTCATATTTTGAGTTCATTTCAACCTGAAGGATTGATCTTCTGACATTATATCTGACTGTTATCCCTTATTATCCCTCGGGTTTTCAGTATGTAACCATTCAGAAGCGATTAACCTGTCCTTCTTAGTCTGTTTTAATCTGGAAGCTCTGCTAAAACATGCCCATGACAGCAGACCCTTCTGACATTTAAAATAATGGTGGCATACTGTCCACATCACAGCAACACACAAGACACCACAGTACATCAAACTCACAGATAAATGTTGGACCTTACAAGATAGAGCAGTTTAAAGGCATTGCCTTAGGGTAAGCACTCAATTTCAAGGTCGGTTCCACTACAAAGTTGGCAGTTCAAACTCTCTGGATGCTCCTCAGAAACACTATACAGGGTCACAATTAGTCACAGTGGAACCGGTGGCACTTAACAACAACAAACTTAATCAACTGCACCTCCTGTAGCCCCTTTACAACTGGAATTCTGTCTCTATCACTCTGAAATTTAAACTTAGAAACAATTTTCTATACCCCTTGGCCAACAACCTTCTCCCATATCTAATAACCTAATTTGATTTTGACAGATACAAACTGTTCAATATTGCTGGTATTGAGGTATTTCTCTTTTCCTTTATTAGGCCCACTCTGGTCCAAATCCTCATGACTTCTCTTTACAACTATCTCATTATATTCCTCATGGCTCTTAGCTACCTAAACTAATTTATTTCACTTCAAAGAAGACTTAATTGACTTCTGGTTTGGGGACATGAGAAGTGGAGATAAACAGTGGAGGCTCCTAGATGGAGGCATGAAAAAAAGAGAAAAGGAATATTGCTGGGACAGTTCCAGAGCTTTAGATCTACTATAAAGTAAGGTGAAATGGTTTTGGGCATCCACCACTGGAGGAATCTAACTGTGGCTGGTAGAAACACAATTTCTGAATCAAAAGGGATGCTGCCTGCGACCTGCAGGCTGGGCAGAGATCAGAGGGCTGGGTCACAGCCAGGCTTATACAGCATGAAAACCATGGAGTGACTTGTGGAAAAAGAGGCGTTATGGGTTGTTTTTAACTTTTTTTTTTTTTTTTTTCCGAACCCTCCCCTGTCGCACACTCTCTGCCCAGCCCAGGTATCTTCAGGTGGGTGGGAGCACACCCCCAAAAGGGTAAGAATTGTGCCTACAGGGCAGTTTTCCCACAGCACAAATAGGAAATCCCTGAAAGCCCCAGTGATTCCAGCTAATCCTTTGGTGGCTTTTTATGACATCTCACTTTAATACTTAACCCTAAAGTTGACTCTCGGGCAGAAGCCTTTATTCCTGACTTACCTAACAAAAGACAGCAGGTCTGACCATACAGCCAAACTGTATCTGTACCCTATAAAATCCCAACATAAAAGGCAAGAGTCAACACCAAGTACTATATACAATGGCACAGTCATTTTGAGAATTACACTGTGCATAACTGATCTTCAAAGATAAAAATTGTGAGCAATATATCTTCCATTTATTTCTCAATCTAAATCTGTGTACCTCAACAATGGTGACTAGAAGGGGTCCTGAGTGAGTGGACACACCCACCCACCACTGGAGGTTTCTATTGTGTGTGCACACTGACCTGCACAGCAAAGGCTACTGGACAGTCTGCTATGGTTTTGTTTTTGTATTTGTGTGCTTGTTTTTGTTTTCGCTTTTATTTTGTTTCTGATTTTTGTACTTTTGGACTTACTTTTTCCTGGGGGTGGGAGCATTCTCTCCCTGCATTACTCAAGAAGAGACAGCAATAGTGGCCATATAGCCAAACTATGTGTATAACCCATAATATCCCAACATCCAGACAGGAGCCAATGCACATTACATAGATAGTCCACACTTGATAAGATTGCTCACAGTTGAGTAATATGAGACATGAAAAGGGAAGCCTATTTCTAGATCATATCCATCAGGAGACACTCACAATACAGAAACATACATTCTTTTAATCATTGAAAACACATCTAACTATTGAAAATATCCAAGAAAAAAACAACAAAAGATCTCAGCACGTGTCCAGAAACAGAAAAGAGTAACTGAGACAAATGAGCTGGAGGCAGACATAGACTTCCCATTAGAAGAAGAAGAGACTTTGGATCTGCCTGAGAAGGAATGCAAAAGAATGAAAATCACAAAATCCAAAGGCTTCACAGAAAAGTGGAGGAAAATAAGGAAGAAGTCAGGAAAGTGCTACAGGATGAATCCAACAAGATAGATACAGCATTGGAAACAATTCAAAATCTGCAAAAAGAGGCCCAGACAATTAATAATAAAATATCAGAAATGGAAAATACACTGAAAGGGCAAAGGAATAGAATTGAAGAGCTGAAAGCCAGAAAAAGTGAGCAAGCAAACAAATCTCTCAATATTGCTAAGATGTAAAAGTAAGCAGAAAAAAAAGGATAAAATCATCCGAAGAGAGTCTAAGTTTCACGTTGAATAATATGAAGAGGAATAACTTAAGAATTATTGGCATTCCAAAACAGGAAGAATCACAGAAGTCCACAGAGGAGATAGTTGAGGAATTTCTGGAAGACAATTCCCCTAACATTTTGCAGAATGATCAGATAAGCATTCAAGAAGCTGAACAAACCCCAGGAAGGATAGACCCCCAAAGAAAATCACCAAGACATATCATATTTAAGCTGTCCAAAATCAAAGAGAAGGAGAAAATCCTAAAAGAAGCCAGGGGAAAGAGAAGTGTTACTTACAAAGGCAAGCAAATCCGATTAAGCTCTGATCTCTCACCAGAAAAAATGTGGGCAAGAAGGCAATGGGGAGACATATATAAAGCCCTAAAAGAAACAAAACAAAAACTGCCTATTAAGAATAGTCTTCCCAGCAATGCTGTTAATCAAATACAATGTTGCAATCAAAACATTCCAGGATAAACAGAAGCTAAGAGACTGTCAAAGCCTACCTAGAGCTTCAAAACATCCTAAATGCAGTTCTTTGGACTGAAATCAACAAAAACAGAAAACAACCAAAGACTGACAAATGTGGCAACACTATCCAGAACTCAGTCAACAGAGAGCAGCGTTCAGAAAAGAACAAAATTACAACAACAAATTAATAGGACCTGGGATGTCAATCAAACGTCAAAATAATAACAATGTAAAATAAGGGAAAAATATAGGAACAGAGATCCAGGTGGTGAGGAGGTCAGGTAGATGTCAGGATACAATAGACTGTCTTAAATGGAGAAAAACGTTAATAGATTACAGGGTAACTTCAAAAACAGTTAATACTTCACAACATACCATTAAAATGAAGATCCAAGTAGATCATGGAAACATTAAAACTAAAAAGAAACTGACAAGAAAGAACACCAACCCACAAAAAAACATGAACTAAGCACAAGACGGCATGCAGAACAAAGGAACCAGCAGCACCACACACACACACACACACACACACACACACACACACACAAAACTAAAAACAAAAAACCTAACATAATGACAGCTATTAATTCATACTTATCGATAATTACACTGAATGTCAATGGATTAAATGCACCAGTGAAGACACAGAGAGCAGCAGAATGGATATGAAAACAAGACCCTTCAATATGCTGCCTGCAAGAGGCACACCTTACATACAAAGGCAAAAACAAACTAAAAGTTAAAGGTTGGAAAAAAAAAATACCCCAAGCTAATTGCAATAAAAAACAAGCAGGATTGGCAATACTAATCTCTGGTAAAATGAACTTTAAGGCAAAAACCAACATAAGAGATAACAAAGGACACTATCTCATGATTAAAGAGTCAATTGAAGAAGATGACACAACCATAATAAAATCTATGCTTCCAACGTAAGAAGCCCAAGATATATAAAGTGATCTTGGTCTCCAAGACCTGCTACAAAGATGTCACTATGCCTAAAGCCCCAAAGGGAAAAATTGGAGGACAGGGGAAAAAAAGCCATCCATCCATAGAGTAGAAGAGCAGCTCAAATTACAAGAAAGGCCCACAAACAAACAAAAAGGGAAAAACTGAAGAATGAAAAAGTTGTGTGTCTCAGCATTATTGGTGAAAAACTGCAGTGGTTTCAAAATTATCTTGATGCCAAAAAAGTATAACATTTTTAAAAGGATGCTTGTGAATTAATTGAAAGTTATATAAATTGATTCAGCAGTGAGTTGGAGCAGATTGAGTTACATATAAGCATCAAAGACAGACAGGGAATTTGACACTATTCTCAATAGACAGTTATCAAGCAGACAGTGGAGCGTGAGCGACAGCATTATGAAGGATATGGCCTTGAGATTCCAGACATAGTAGATGCTGGTAATCTGAGAACTTTTAGGGAATGGGATTTTAATCTGTAGAAATTGCCAAACATTAAAATGAGAAAAA
>NW_006408773.1:1482761-1504586 GCF_000296735.1 Chrysochloris asiatica | reverse complement strand
AAAAAAAAAAAAGATTTATAAACACACCCTACTAGAATTGAAGAAAGAAGCAGACAGCTCTACAATAATAGTGGGAGATTTTAATATGCTACTTTCGGAAATGAATACAACAACCAGAAAGAAAGTTGAAGGTAGAATCACCACTGAGTGGTTTCAACCTGTCTAGACGGGACTGGTGAAAGGAGATGGTGATAATACTCATGTGGTTCAATAGTGAATAATTGATATCAGGAGTGATTGTGATGTTGCAAATGTAAAAGTAGATGTTTTGTAACTAAAGGAGGGGAGTGTTTGATTTTGCAGTCTGGGAGAGGAGGACCCTGGGACCATCAAGCGCGAAGAGCAGAGTGTGGGACCCTATCCAGAGAAGCAGGCAGAGATGATGACGTGGAAATGTGAAGCATCTGGGCACTCTAGACTCAAGGAGGGACAGGTGCTGTGTGCTGGCAACTAGGGGCAGGCTTGCAGGGCATGTCCTTTGTTGTTTGGATTGTTATATATTCCTGAGTGCTTTAGTGTACATCCAAAACAAAACAAAAACTGAGGGAATGGAAGAAGATGCTATTGAATGATGATGCATTGAGGGGATTGTAGCCATTGCAATGAAATGAAGTACGATAGGATGAATGTAAAGCTGACGTTCGCCCATGTAAAAACTTTAAAAAGAAAAAAAATGACTTAGTTATCCTAGAGCACACATTTTATTACTTTCATTAATTCTACTTGTTGCACAACCATAAAATGTATCAAAGAGGACAATAAATAATCCATAATATGACCACCACTAATGACCAAGAGTTTTGGTGTGGTACTGTGGGATAAGCACTGGACTCCCAATCACATGATCCATGATAACCATCTGCTCCTCAGAAATCCTATATAGGGTTGCTATGAGTAGGATCCAACTTGACAGCACTTAACAACAAGAATAAGGTACTACTCTAATCCTTATTCATAGGCATATACGACTTCTCTGACTTACATTGTCACCATAAATGTAGTTTTTCATTCATTTTGTTCAACTATTATCTCTTAAGAACTTTTGAATACTGCCATATAATCTCCATAATTATCCAATCTAGTGGATGCCATATAATCCATTGATATAATTTCTCCAATTTTCTAAAGTGTTCCTAATACTATTAAAAACATAGGTCACTAAATCATTCTCTTTTCCTACTAAATTAAGAATAAACTCCTTAGCCTGCCATCAGACTAGGTTTGACCCATATATCAAGCTTTATTCCCAGGTGCTTTTATATTTGCAATGTAGTTTTCTGCCAAATCATACTGTTTTTCCAGTCTTTACCATCACTTTTTTGTCTCAAAATTTTATTCATGATATCTTATGCACATGAGAAGTTCCTGCATATCATTTCTCCTTCTTGAAAATATATCAAAATTTATGATCTAGTTCAAATATCACATTTTTTATAAAGACAGTGATCCACTTAACTATATCATATGTCTCTCGTTTCTCTCAACCTGTATTTTTTTTTTAATGTTTTATGGCAGTTTTTTAAATCACTATCTTACATTTCATTCAGTCATATACTTGCATCTGTTGAATCTATAAAATTTGGGAGAAGTAAATAGGCTATTTCAGAACAGTCTTAGAATGTAAGCTAATCTATGAAATAGCTTATATCACATAGTAATATGTAGGTATTAGCTTAAATAAATTACAATTATCAGCAAATTTTATTATCATATCAACAACTTAAAATAAATTATTTTCTAAAACTACTTTTGTAAATGAAGTAATAAAAGCCTAGAGATGTTTAGTAAGTTGGCCAAGGTAATAACTATGAAGTGATACAACTTGGATTTAAATGTAGGTAATCAGAATCTGAGGAGTCCTGGTGTACACCTGTAGGATAAGCACTCAACTGCAAAGTTGGTTTGATCCACAAGGTCAGTGGTTCCAACTCACCAGGTGCTCCTCCTGAAACCTGTACAGAGCTGCTATATGTCAGAAACAACTTGATGGTACTTAACAACAACAACAACAGTGGTAAAAATAGCCTGGTACTGGTACAATGAAAGATACCTAGAAAAAATGGAACAGAATTAATAATCCAGAAATAAATCCATCCACATATAGCCAACTGATCTTTGACAAAGGGCCAAAGTACATTGCATGAGGAGGAAATTTTCTCTTCAACAGATGACGCTGGCAGAACTGAAAATGGATATACTAAAGATTGAAACAAGACTTTTATCTCACACCATACACAAAAAACAATTCAACATGTTTTAACGTCCAAATGTTAATCCCACAATTGTAAAGGTCTTCACACATAGACTGAAACATTGCGGGGATCGCAAAAATGAAAGAAGGCAAAATACATGATTGGAACATACTGAAAATTAGAAACTTACATGCATCAAAAGATTTCAGCAAAAGAGCCCACAGAATGGGGAAATATTTTTTGCAATGACATATCAGACAAGGGATTAATCTCTAACATCTATAGGAAACTATAACACCTCTACAAGAAAAAGATAAATGACCCAATTAACAAATGGGTACAGGTCATAAACATACACTTCACTCACACCAGCAATAACAGTAAATTTCAAAAAAGCAGAGAACAATAATTGCTCATGAGGATGTGGAGACTCTGGGACCCTTCTACATTGTTGGTGGGAATTTAAAATATATCAACCACTCTCAAAAACTATATGGTGTGTCTTCATAAAGTTGGAAATAGAAATACCTTATGATCCAGCAATTCTTCTACTTGGCATATATTCACAAGAAACACGAGCCAGAACATGAATTAATATATGCACACCAATGTTTATTGCAGCACTATTCATAATAGCAACATTATAGAGACAGCCTAAGTACCTATCAATGAAAAAATGGATAAACAGACTTTGGTACATATACACAATGTGATATTATGATACCTTGAAGAGTAACAATGAACCTCAAACCACCACATAACATGGATAAGCTTTGAGGACATTATGCTGAGTGAAATTAGTCAGTCACAAAAGGACAAATATTACATAAGACTACTAATGTAAAAGCTTAAGAAAATATACTCATACTATAAAAAAAAAAAAAATCTGTTGGTTTCTGGAGTGAGATGGAAGGAACAATAGAGCATAGGTTAGGGAATAGACACATTATAGTTCAAGTATTGGGGAGGGCACTATAGAAGGAAGGGAGGGCAATGAACAAGAAGGGGCAAGGTGATGGAAGAATAAAGTATGTAGGGGAACACTTAGGTAAGTTTACATGGGCTACATAGGGCAGAGATAAATAGTAATGTATGTTCAACCTTGGAACAACAGGACTCTGTGATAGATTGAGGCATAGTCTGAAAGAGTTGTTGTTGTTAAGTGCTGTCAAGTCAGTTTCGACCCATAGCAACCCTGCATAGGGTTCTGAGGAGAAGCTGGTGAGCTTGAACTGCCAACCTTGCAGTTCAAACGGCTTTGCAGTCTAGAGCAGTAACCCACAGCATCACACCAGGGTGAAAGGAGAAATGTTAAGATGCTTGACTGTCTTACGGATATTGGCTTCCCTTGCCTACTATTGTAAAATAGACATTTGAGTGGGATACAAGGGAATATCGGAAAATATGATTACAGAAAACCTGTAAGCCCATCTTTAGCCTATAACTGATCGGAATACCTAAAAGGAGCTCTAGAACTTTCCCGATGAAATAGGCTCCTGTGGAGTCTTTGTAGTATATTGGACCTTTGGTGGAATTGTGAGCCCCAACCAGAACCTTCTGAGGTGTGACATTCTCACTTGAAAGGAAATGAAGACCAGCCTGGAGCTGCTAGATAAATACAAGATATTTCCTGAAAGACCAGCAGGGAAAAACAAAAATGGCAGCATGTTACAAAAACAAGCAAGCTGTTAGCCGAGAAGTCATCAAGGGGAGCATTCAAGTCCCTTCAGGACAAGCACCTCTTCAAGACTGAAACTCCAAAGGAACACAAATTCATGCATGTAAGCTAGTTGACATTTGGGAAAGTTAGTAATGAAGATATGGGCTGAGTTCTACCAAGTTCCATAGACTCCGGTCGACCTTGACATGAGCGAGGGAAGATAAAGTGGTGCTTGGTCTGAAGTTTGGGGAGACTTGGGAACTCCTGAGCCTGTGGACCTAGCCATGGAGGGCTACAGCTAACAGTGAAGCATCCAGCTGATATGAAGTGGAGGACAACAAACAAGAACACTCAAACTTGCAGATAATACCCTTTAGACCTAGCTTCTATGGCTTAATGACCAGAGTTCAATTAGAGAAACATAAAGAAATTTGAGAAAGGAAGCAAATATAAATTGTTACAGTTTGATGAGATTGACCTATACTTATAGATATAGTAGCTCAAAGTACCAAGTGAGAGAGAAGGAGTCTTCACATCAAGGATCAAACCTATCCCCTCAGTATAGACGGTTGATAAGGATGGGAAACTTAGACATTGGCTACCTGAAATTGAGGGAGGAAGAGCTCTAAAGCACAAAGTGGGTAGCTTACAAGTTTTCAAGAGTTACAGAATGTGTAAGGGAAGGTAGAATCCCCACTGAATAATTTTCATCTTGTCTAGAAGGATCCGGTAAAAGGAAATGGGGATAGGATATTTTGACTCAATAGTGAGTAATTGTTATCATGACCACTTGTGATTATCACAACTGTAAAAGTAGAAATTTTGTAACATAAAGGAGGAGTAGTTAATCTTACATTCCAGGAGCAGAGGACCCTAATACCATCAAAATAGAAGACCATGAGAGGAAAGTTGGATCCTAACCAGGTAAGTAGTGACAGTAGAGATAGAGGCAGAGGTGATGACATGGAGAGATTAAGTAGCTGAGGACTCTAGACTCATGGAAAGAGAAGCGCTATGTGCTGATGGCCAGGAGGGAGACTTGCAGAAAGTGCCCTTAGATTGATTAAATGATTATATGTTTCTGAGTGTTTGTTTGTTTGTTTGTTTTTGTAAATTAAAAACAAAACAAAAGAAAAAACAGAGGGAATACAAACAAATACTGTTGAATGTTGATAAATGGAGGGGATTGCAATCATTGCTATGAAACAACACACAATAGGATGAGTGCAAAGCCGATATTCTCCTATATAAATGATCACTCAATTCACAATAAAAGTTTAAAGAGAGAGAGAGAATAGATTTTCTTCTTTGAACAACTAAAATAGCAGGATAATTTTTTTTTTTTTTTATAATGACAGAAAGATATCACAATAGTTAAGCTTGTAGGGCTAGACTTCTGGATAAAGACAACACAAAGAGATTAGCCTAACATTTTTGTTGAGGTCTTTGTTGATATTAAAGCACTTGTGGGCTAATAAAACCACACCTAAATACATCCTAATCAAACTACTGAAAGCCAATGACAAAGAAAAAATCTTTTGCCAGCTATAGAAATATGACATTCCAGGGAACAATTCACCAGAAAATATGGAGGAAGAAAGATGTATTATGTAATGGCATGTTTAAAGTGCTGCAATTATAACCAAACATTATATAAAAAGACAATAAAAAGCAAATTATAAAGATCAAAGTTTATAATTGGTTAGCAAGGGCTGAAGAATGAAGAAAAAATTGAATTGAGTAATGGTAGAGTTGCATATTCAATCCTTACAATTCCTGTCAATAATTTATTTCTACACTTGTAAAAAGCAATTCAATTCAGGCTAAAGTTGCATAATAGATACATTTTAAATAATGATTAAAGATTAAGAGTAACTCCTGAAGCTTCTTACATACAAGAAAACACCTCATGGGATTTATTTCCTTGGCTTGGAGGTTTGTTGTTGCTGTTATGTGCCATGTCAATCCTTTAAATTGAGGAGCTTCCTCGTTTTGCTGACATTCCTATTTATCAACCATGATGGCCTTCTCCAGGGACTAGTACCTCCTAATAATATGTCCAATGTATGAGAGATGAAGTCTTGTAATCCTGGCTTCTAAGGAGTCCTGGTGTGGCACTGTAGGACCATAAAGTCAGTTTGAATCATAAAGTTCATGACTAAAATCCTCAGAAACCCTATATAGGGTTGCTATGAGCCACCAACTTGACAACACTTAATAACCACAATAAGGAATATTTCTTTCAATACAGATATATTTGTACTTCTGGCAGTCCATGGTACATATAATATTCTTCACCAACACCATAACTCAAATGAATCAATTCTTCACTATTTTCCTTATTCATTGTCCAATTTTCACATGCATATGAGCCTAATGGACATACCATGGCATGGATCAGGTATACCTTAGTCCTCAAACTGACATCGTTGCTCTTGAACACTTTAAAGATCTACCTAATGTAATATGTTATTTGATTTGTAGCAGATCTACCTAATGAAATATGTTATTTGATTTATTTTTTTTAATGTTTTATTGTGAATTATGTGATAGTTTACATGGGAGAACATTAGTTTTACATTCATCCTATCTTATATCATTTCATTGCTATGGTTAAAATAACCTCCATGCATCATCAACCAACCAAAGGGTATACCCTGCAAGCCTGCTCCCTGGTAGTCAGCACACAGCCCCTCTCACTCTCTGAGCCTAAAGTCCCCTGCTGCTCCATATCTCCACATCACCGTTTCTGCCTCCATCTCTGGCATCCATTGATTGTCCCAGAGACTTCCGCTCCTAGACCTCAAAGTCAATCACTCCCCTCCTTGCTACAAAACCTTTACATTTCCAACTCTCACATTCAGACATGATAACAATTATGCACCATTGTATCACAAGAGATCTATCTGCATTTCCTTTCATCAGCCTCTCTTAGACAGATTGGACACTACTCAGTGGAGATTCTAAATTCTTCCACGCCCTCTGTATCTAGGTTCCCTCTTGAAAGCTTGTAAGCCAGTCACTTCTTGCCTTTGTAGCTTCCGCATTTTGAGTAGCCAATGTCCAAGTTGCTCATCCCTGTCTACTCTGTATGGGGGGGGGGGGGGGGGGGGGGGGGAGTGAATGATCCTTGCTATAAAGATTTGTTCCCTCTTTTGAGCTACTGCATCCATAGGTGTAGGCGAAGTTCATTAAATTGTATCAGATTACTCTTTTTTTAACCTCTTCTTTCTTCTAGTTGAGCTCTGATCATCCAGTCATTGAAGCCATGTCAAGTGGGTATTATCACTCTCCATTCTAGTCCTTTGTGGCTATGTCACTGACCCAGGGTCGAAGAGTCCCCAGGTCTTGTCACACTGCTAGCCGACCAGGTCGCCACCCGGGTTCCTAAGAGTTTATTGAACATTGTAGGGCTTAGCTTACTGCTTCATTGCTGTTTTTCCCTCACTTCCCATTATTGGTGATGAACGTGGTCACCAATCTGAGCATGTATTTCCATTGAGTTTTAGTCTTGGAAGGGGGTTTGCTCTGAGGGAACTCAACCACTTGCCTTAATGTCTCCTGGGCTAGTCATTTGCTTGTTCTTGTAGTAATGAGTCAGTCTGCCTACTTTGTTTAGTATTTTTCCTGTCGGTCTTTCTTTCAAGATGTATCTTCTGTTCTTCTAGCCACTCCAGGCTGGTCAGCTTGTCCTTTCAAGTGGAAATTTCCCACCTCTGAAGATTCTGGATGCTGTTCAGGATTCCACCTATGGTCTTACGTAATGCAGAGGCTCCACAGGAAACCTCGTTCACTGGACAAGTTGTAGACCCATTTTAGGTATTCAAATCAGTTATAGGCAGAAGACGGACTTAGAAGCTTTCTATGGTGATATTTCTGACTATTCCATTCTCTCCCACTCAAGTGTCTATTTTACAATGTTATGCAAGGGAAACCAAGATTCAAAAGACAGCCAAGAATCTTAATATTATTTCCCCCCTTTTCCCAGTCCAACCATATCTCAATCCCTGTATCCCAGAGTCCTGTTGTACCAAGGTTGTGCATACATCATTCTTTACCTCTGTCCCACTTAGCCCATGCAAAACTGCCTGATTGTTCTCCCATCTGCTTTGTTCTTCCATTTCCTTTCCCCTTCTTGGATACTTCCTCCATCCCTAGCAACCAAACTATCCTGTGTCTATTCTATGCCCTGTGCTCTACCTTCCCTTCCCTCCCCTCAACTCATCCCCCACATCCTAGAAACTAGCAAAGAAGTCCCCTGCATTTAGTATGGGTTCTTTTCTTAGTCGTTTACAGTAATGGTCCAATGCAGTATTTCTCCTTTAGTGACTAACTAATTTCACTCAGCATAATGTCCTCAAGGTTCATCCATGTTATGTGGTGTCTTGAAGCTTCCTTGTTATTCTTCAAGGTAGCCTAATATTCCATTGTGTGTATGTACCAGTTTGTTTATCCATTCTTTAGTTGATGGGCACTTTGGCTGTCTCCATCTTTTTGCTATTGTAAGTAGTGCTGCTATGAACATTGGTGTGCATATATCTACTCGTGTTATGGCTTGTATTTCTTGTGGGTAAATACCAAGTAGAGGAATTGCTGAATCATAAGGTATTTCTATTCTCGGCCTTCTGAGGATGCCCCATATTGCTTTCCGGAGTGGTTGAACCATTTTGCAACCCCACCAGCAATGCAGAAGTTTCCCAATCTCTCCACATCTCTGCCAGCATTTATTGCCCTCTACTTTTATGATCTTTGCTATTATTGCCAGTGTGAGATGATATCTCATTGTTGTTTTAATTTGTATCTCTCTAATGGTTAGTGACCGTGAACATTTCTTCATATTTGTTGGCTGCGTGGATCTCCTCTTTGGTGAAGTGTCTGTTCACATCCTGCACCCATTTTTAAATTTCTTTATTCGTGTTTTTCTTGTAGAGGTGTTTTAATTTCTTATAAATTTTAGAAATAAGTCCCTTGTCTATTGTGCCATTGAAAAGATCTTTTCCCATTCTGTGGGTTCCCTTTTTACTCTTTTGGTGAAGTCTTTTGATGTACATGACTTTTTAATTTTTGGTGTGTCCTACTCATCTATTTTGTCTACTTTTGAAAATGTTTTGTAGTCTGTGTATTCCCTGAATTAGTACCCTCACATTTGTCCCTATTTTTTTTTATTGATGGCCTTCATAATTCTGGGATTCACATTTAGGTCTTTAATCCATGTTGAGTTCGTTTTTGTATAAGGCATGAGATGAAGGCCTTGTTTCAATTTTTTGCCTATCACTTTCCTGTTCTGTCAGCACCATCTGTTGAAAAGACTAACACCTCCCCATGTGATATATTTAGCTATTTTGTCAAAAATCATTTGGCTATATGTAGATGGGTTAATTTCTGGATTCTGGTTTCTTTTCCATTGATCTTTCTAACTTTCATCGTACCAGTACCAAGCTGTTTTGACCACTGTAGCTGTGTAATAAATGTTGAAGTCGGGGAGTGAGAGGTTTCCAACTGTATTCTTCTTAAGCAGTACTTTGCTTATCCTCGGTATCTTTCCTTTCCATATAAAGTTTGTAATTGTTTTTTCCATCTCTTTGAAGAATGTTGTTG
Source organism: Chrysochloris asiatica (assembly GCF_000296735.1). Taxonomy (NCBI): domain Eukaryota; kingdom Metazoa; phylum Chordata; class Mammalia; order Afrosoricida; family Chrysochloridae; genus Chrysochloris; species Chrysochloris asiatica. The sequence continues at coordinate 1,495,136 of NW_006408773.1, read as the reverse complement.
GAATCTGGATTGGGATTGCATTATATGTATAAATTACTTTGGGCAGTATTGACATTTTCACAATGTTAAGTCTTCCTATCCAGGAGCATGGTAAATTCTTCCATTTTTGTAGGTCTCTTTTGGCTTCTTGTAGTAGTGTTTTGTAGTTTTCTTTGTATAAATCCTTTGTTTCTCTGGTTGCATTTATTCCTAGATATTTCATCCTTTGGGTGCCTATTGTAAATGGTATTGCTTTTGTAATGTCCTTTTCAATGCTGTTGTTTTTAGTATTGAGGTATCCAACTGATTTTTGTATGTTGATCTTATATCCTGCCAGTTTGCTGAATCATTCAACTAGGTCTAATAGCTTTTTTACTGAGTCTTTGGGGTTTTCTTCATATAGGGGCATAACGTCTGCAAATAGAGAGAGTTATACCTCCTTTTTGCTGATTTGGATGCCTTTAATTTCCCTGACTTGCCGTATATAGCTGTTGCTAAGACTTCCAGCACAATATTGAATAGGAGTGGTAACAAAAGGCATCCTTGTCTGGTTCCTGTTTGCAGAGGGAAGGCTTTCGGTTTCTCTCCATTGAGAGTAACGTAGACTGTTTGTTTTGTATATATGCTCTTAATTATGTTGAGGAATTTCCCTTCAATTCCTATTTTGTTGAGTGTTTTTATCATGAAGGGATGTTGGATTTTGTCAAATGCCTTTTCTGCATCAAACGATATCATCATGTGGTTCTTTTCTTTCTTTCTTATTTATATGATGGATAAAACATTGATCATTTTTCTAATGTTGTACCTTCCTTGCATCCCTTGTATGAATCCCATTTAATCATGACGCATTATCTTTTTTATATGTTGCTGGATTGTAATGGCTAAGATTTTGTTGTGGATTTTTGCATCTATGTTCATGAGGGATATTGGTCTATAATTTTCTTTCTTAATGATGTTCTTCCCTGGTTTTAGTATTAGGGTTAGGCTTGCTTCACAAAATGTATTATGAAGTTTTTCATCCTCCTCTATCTTCTGGAATAATTTGAGTAGAATTGGTTACAACTATTTCTTGAATATTTGGTAGAACTCACCAGTGAAGCCTTCTGGGCCTGGAATTATTTTGGTTGGTAATTTTGTGATGACCTGATCAATTTCTCTTTTGTTATGGGTCTTTTCATGTTTTCTACTTCACTATGTGTGAGTTTAGGTGGTCATTTTTATATAAAAATATATCCATTTCTTCTAAGTTTTCAAATTTGTTGGAGTACAACTCTTCATAGTATTCTGTTATTATCCTTTTGATTTCGTTTGGTTCTATAGTGACATCGCCCATGTGTTTTCTAATACGTGTTATTTCTGTCTCTCCCTCTTTGTTTTATTAAATTTGCCAATGGTCTGTCAATTTTGTTAATCCTTTCAAAGAACCGACTTCTTGTCCTGTTGATTCTTTCTATAGTTTGTCTGTTTTCTATATCACTTATTTCTGCTCTACCCGTATTATTTCTTTCTGTAGGTTGCTATAGGTTCCCTTTGTTGGTCTGTTTCTAATTGTTGTAGATGCTGTGTTAATGTGTTAATTTTAGTTCTTTCTTCTTTCTGGATGTGTGCATTTATTGCAATAAATTGTCCCCTCAACACTGCTTTTACCGTGTCTCAAAGATTTTGGTATGTTGTGTTTTCATTCTCATTTGTTTCAAGGAACTTTGTGAATTCACATTTAATTTCTTCTACTACCCAGTCACTTTTCAGTGGGGTATTATTCAGTTTCCATGTATTTGACTCGATTTCCTTGGGCTTCCTATTGTTGATTTCTTATTTGATAGCATTGTGGACTGAGAAGATGCTTTGTAGTATTTTGATATTTGTAAATTTATGGAGATTTGTTTTGTGGTCTAAGACATAGTCTATTCTGGAGAATGTTCCATATACACTGGAAAAGAATGTGTATTCTGATGTTGTTCGGTTGAAAGATCTTTACACATTTGTGAGATCCAGTTGACTGATTGTGTTGGTTAGTTCTTCTGTGTCTGTCAAGTTTCTTGCTGGTTGTTCTATCCATTTTTGTAAGCGGTTTATTAAAATCGTCCACTATTGTTGTAGATTCAGCTATTTCTTTTGTCAAAACTATTAGAGTTTGCTTTATATATTTTGGAGCTCTTTCATTGGGAGCATGGATATTTATTATGGTTATGTCATCTTGTTCAATTGTCTCTTTAATCATGAGATAATGTCCATCTTTATATATTATGCTGGTTTTTGCCTTAAACTATTTTATCAGAGATTAGTACTGCCATCCCTGTTTGTTTTTTATTGCAGTTAGCTTGGTATATTTTTTCCCATCTTTTGCCTTTTAATCTGTTTTGACTCTGTGTGTGAGATGTGTCTCTTGAAGACAGCATATTGAAGTACCTTGTTTTCTTATCCATTCTGCCACTCTCCATCTCTTAACAGGTGCATTTAATCCATTTACATTCAGTGTAATTATCGATAGGTATGGATTAATTGCTGCCATTTTGTTTAGGTTTTTTTTTTGTGTGTGTGTGTGTGTGTGTGGTGTTGCTGTTTTCTTTTTTCTGTGTGTCATCCTTTGTTGAGTTCATGCTTTTTGTGTTCTTTCTTGTGAGTTTCCTCATAGCTTTAATATTTCCATATTCGTCTTGGATTTTCATTTTCTTGGTATGTTGTGAAGCGTTAATTTTCTTTGAGGTTCCCTTACAGCCCATTAATTTTTCTCTCCATTTAGTGTAGTCTATTTTATCCTGTGATCTACCTGACCTTCTCACCATATGGATCTCTGTTCCTATGTGTTTGCTTCCTTTTCATTGTACTTGTTTTGATCACAGACTGACCTTCTAGATTCTCTGAGTTTGCTCTTATAGTTTTTATTCAGTTCTTGACTCTTCCTTCTGTCGATTGAATTTTGGGAGGTGCTGCCACGTATGCCAATCTCTGGTTGTTGTCCATTCTTGTTGGTTCTCAGTCCACAGAACTCCCTTTAGAATCTTTTGTAGCACAGGGCTGGTTTTGGCAAAATCCCTTCATTTCGGTTTATCTTGGAATGTTTTGATTACACCGTCATATTTCATTGATAGCTTTGCTGATAAAGGATTCTTGGTTAGCAGGTTTTTTTCCCCCACAGTTTTATATATGTCTCCCCATTGTCTTCTTGCTTGCATGGTTTCTGCTGAGAGATCCGAACTTAATCTGACTTGCTTACCTTTGTATGTAACACTTCTGTTTTCCTTCGCTGCTTTCAGGAGTGTCTCCTTATCTTTGATTTTTGAGAGCTTGATTATGATAAGTCTCGGTGACTTTTTTGGAGGGTTTCTATCTTCCCTGGGGTGCGTTGAGCTTCTTGAATGTTTATTTTTTCACTTTTTAGTATGTTGGAGATAATATCTTCCAGCAGTTCTTTAACTATTTCCTCTGTGGACTTGTATGATTCTTCTTTTTGTTGCTAATAATTCTTAAGGTATGCCTCTTCATGTTGTCCAACATGAATCTTAGATCTTCTTCAGAATTTTTTATTCCTTTTTTTCTGTTTGTTCTTCTATCTTCATGGCATGGAGAGATTTGTCTTCCAGATCACTGGTTCTGCCTTCCATCTCTTCTAGTCTACTCCTTTGCCATTTCAGAGTATTGTCTATTTCTGATATTCTATTATTGATCTTTTGGACCTCTTTCTGTAGGTTTTGAATTGTTTCCGATGTTGTATCTATCTTAATTGATTGTTCTTGTAGCACTTTCCTGACTTCTTCCTTATTTTTCTCTACTTTATTGTAAAGTGTTTTGAAACATTTTATAATCATTTTTCTGAATTCCTTCTCAGGCATTTCCAAGGCTTGTCCTCCTTCCAGAATGTAGTCCATGTCTACCTCTAGGTCATTTGTCTCAGATATTTTATCTTATTTCTGGACATGTGCTGATATGGTCATCTGCTTTTGCTTCTTGGACATTTTTACTGTTTGTCTGTGGCATTAATACTTAATTGAGTATGTGTTTTGGTATTTTTTATGCTTTCTGATTGCCTCCATGTAGATATGATCAGGATATGGGCTCTACTTTCACTCTTCTTATTGCTTAACTCAGATTAACTTTCACAGGTATTGTCTGTCTCCATGGTATATGGCAGGTGGTATTGGTTCTTGTCTGAATTTTGTTGTTTATAGAGTGTGATTGTAGCTTGACTATATGGCAGAAGTTGCTGTCTCTTCTTGGGTAATATATAGAGAGAATGTGTCCCTCAAAGGTAGTAGGGGGAGCATAAAGCAGCAAAATAGCTGTAGTAGAAAAATAAACAAGAAGAAATAAAAACAAAACAAAAACAATGACAACAGCAAAAAACCAAAAACAATACTGAATTCTGTAATCTATAATTGCAGGAAAGATAAAGGATGGAGCAAAGAAAAAAAAAAAAATCTGTAGCCTAATATGAGTATGACTTAAATGTCTTTTCCTAAGTGTCTTGCCTTCAAAGTTGCCTGAGAGATTTCAAGATGTCACTGCTGGTTGTTATGCTGTACCTCAGGATTTAATTTAATTTTCACCCTGTTTTGTTTTTAAACACTCTTTCCCTCTTTACACCATTGTCCTGGCCTTTCCCGTATTTAAAAATAATTAAATAAACAGTGCAGGGCTGAGAGTATCTGTGGGCATGCATATTTTAAGTGCCTTTCAATATAAGGGGCTAAAATTTCAGCACTATACACGGAAATATTCTGGGGTTATTCATCATGTTTCAACATTCAGTATTCTGCTGTCATCTGAGAGTGTTCCAGTGATATTCATAAGATTTTCTGTGGCTAAACATTCAGCAGCGCTCTGCCTTTCTTCCTCGTCTCTCTTAGTCTGGAAACTCAAGTGAAACTGTCCACCATAGGTATACTCTGATAGTATTTTAAATACCAGTAACATAGCTTCCAGAATCACAGCAACTGACAAGCTACTACAGTGTGACAAACTAACAGAAGAGTGGTGATTTAGTGTTGTGATTTCATCAGAAATCTTACTTAAATGGATTAATATATTTAGTGCACCTGTTCTACATCCTATTTTGTTTCATAGTGATAGGGGTCTTAAATGCTTTCAGGTTGCCATTCAAAGTAAAATTGGTCTGTGTTCACCAGGAGTAATAAAGGATGAAGAAGAGTCAGGAATAGGAGGAAGAAATGGAATGCACCCCTAATTGACTCCATGAGCAACTGCCTTCTTTTCCATGAGACCAAAAGTACTAGATGGTGCATGGCTACCATTATTAAACATTTAGATAGAATATAATATAGAATGCTCCTGATCAAAAGAGGGAAATACAGAATTTCAAATTCTCATGGGTTCCTGACTTTTTGGAGTCATGATGACTGGATGAACCACTGAAACTACTGCCCCTGAGATATTCATTAAAAGTTAAATTAAAAATGTCCCCTGAAATATTCTAAAATTCAAACAGCAGTTTAGCTTAACTAGTAAAGAATGACTGCTTTGAGAATTGTGCTCTTTCAAGATCTATCTACATGAGTTCAAACTGAAAGCAGCAACTCAAAAGATTATATAAGAAACTTAACGCACAGTGACTTTATGTCAATGCAGGAAGATAAAATCAGAAAAGGAGTGTAAGAATGATGGTACAACTCATCCAGAAATTTGAACAGGTGTATGTTTTGCTCTACCATGGAGATACAGGTTTGGACATTCTTATTTTGCTATCTGTTCATTTGTCTCTCGCTGTCTGCGCACCTCCATTCTGGTGACTAGAGGGGATGTCTGGGCGAATGGACACCCCCTCCCCTCCCCTGGAGAGTTCTACTATACATGCGCACAGATGTCCTCAAAATTTCAAGTGACAGTTTCCACTTAAAACCAAACATCCACCACTCCTCTGTCAGTTTGCCTTACTGTGGTGACATGTGAGTTGCTGTGATTCGGAAAGCTATGTTACTGATATTTTAAATACCAGCAGGGTCACCCATTGTGGACAAGTTTCAGCTGAGTTTCCAGACAAAGAGAGACAGGAAGAAATAGTGATGAACTATTTCTGAATATTAAGTAACTGAAAACCTTATGAATAGCAGAGAAACACTGTCAGATATACCAGCTGTAAATATACATTGAAAATGGGAACATGGAATGTATGAAGCATGAATCTGGGAATATTGGAAGTTGTCAAAAATAAAATGAAGCCCACAAACATCTATATCTTAAGCATTAATGAGCTTGAATGGACTGGTATTGGGCATTTTGAGTCTGACAACCATATGCTTTACTATGCCAGTAATGACAAATTGAAGAGGAATGGTGTTGCATTCATCATCAAAAAGAATATATACAGATCAGTCATGAGGTACAATGCTGTCTGTAATAGGATAATATCCATATGCCTACAGAGAAGCCCTGTTAATACCACTATTATTCAAATTTACGCACCAACCACTAAAGCCAGAGATGACGAAATAGAAGAATTCCACCAACTTCTTCAATCTGAAATTGATCAAACATGCAATCAAGATGTATTGATAATTACTGATGATTGGAATGTAAAGGAGCAAAGAGGAAGGATCAGTACTTGAAAAATATGGCTTTGGTGATTGAAATGATGCTGGAGAATGCATGATAGAATTCTGCAAAACCAATGATTTGTTCATTTCAAATACCTTCTTTAGACAGTATGAGAGACAGCTATACACATGAATCTCACCAGATGAAATACATAGAAATCAAATTGACTACATCTGTAGAAAGAAAAGATGGAAAAGCTCCATATCATCAGTGAAAACAAGGCCAGAGGCAGACTGTGGAACAGACTCATATGCAAATTCAAACTGAAGCTGAAGAAAATGAAAACAAGTCCATGAGAGCCAAAATATGACTTTGAATATATACCACCTGAATTTAGAGATCATTTGAAGAACAGATTTTATAAAATAAACACTAAAGACCGAAGATCAGAAGAGTTGTGGCATGACATCAAGAACATCATACATGAAGAAAGCAAAAAATCATTGAGAACACAAGGAAAAGGGAAAAGTTCAAAATGGATGTCAGAAGAGACACTGAAATTTGCTCTCCAGCATAGAGATGCTAAAGCAAATGGAAGAAATGAGGAAGTACAAGAGCTGAACAGAAAATTTCAAAGATCACCTGGAGAAGATAAAGCCAAATATCACAACAAAATGTGCAAAGATCTGGAATCACAAAACCAAAAAGGAAGAACACGCTCAGCATTTCTCAAGCTGGGGGAACTGAAGAAAAAATTCAGCCTCGACATTTGTTATTGAAAGATTCTGTGGGCAAATTATTGAATGATGCATAAAGCATCAAGAGAAGATGGAAGGAATATACAGTCACTATACCAAAAGGAAAGGAGCTCTGGTAGCGTAGTGGTTACAAATCGGGCTGTGAACTGTAAGGTCAGCAGTTCGAAACTACCAGTGGTTCCGCGGGAGAAAGATGAGGCGTTCTGCTCCCGTAAAGATTTACAGCCTCGGAAACCCTGTGCAGGGTCGCTATGAGTCGGAACCGACACCAAGGCACTTAACAACAACAATACCAAAAGGAAATGGTTAATGTTCAATTGTTTCAAGAGGTAGCATATAATCAAGAGCCAATGATCTTGAAGGAGGAAGTCCAAGGTGCATTGAAGGAATTGGGAAAAAAAACAGGGCACCAGGAATTAATGGAATAAAAATGGAAATCTTCAAGAAAGTGAGGCTGCAAAAGAGGCACTCACTCATCTCTGCCAAGAAATTTAGAAGACAGCTATGTGGTCGAATGATTGGAAGAGATCCACATTTGTGCCCATTCCAAAGAGCGGTGACCCAACAGATTGAGGAAATCATCAGACGATCTCTTTGATATCCCATGTGAATAAAGTTTTGCTAAAGGTAATACACAAACGGTTACAATCATATATTCACAGAGAACTTACAGTGGTTCAAGCAAGATTCAGAAAAGGGCATGGAATGAAGGATATCATTGATGATGTCTGACTGATCTTGGCTGAAAGCAGAAAATATTAGAAAGATGTTTTAACTGTGCTTTATTGTCTACACAAAGGCTTTCGATTATGTGGATCATGACAAACTATGGACAACATTGTGAAGTATGAATATTGTGGAACTCTTAATTGTGATCATGAGGAATCTGTACCTGGACCAAGAAGCAGTTGTTAGAATAGAACATGGGAACACTGAATGGTTTAAAATTAAGAAAGGTGTGCAAGAGGATTGCATTCTTTCACCATACTTATTCAAACTGTATGCTGAGCAAATAATCTGAGAAAAATGTGGCATCAGGATTGGAGGTCAGTCATTAACAATTTGCGATATGCAGATGATACAACCTTGCTTGCTGAAAGTGAAGAGGACTTAAAACATTTACTGATGAAGATCAAAGAGCACAGCCTTCGGTATGGATTACATCTCAATGTAAAGAAACAAAAATCTTCACCACTGGACCAATAAAAAACATTTTTATCAACGGAGAAATTATTGAAGTTGTCAAGGACTTCATTCTTCTTGGATCAACTATCAACACTCAAGGAAGTAAAAGTCAAGAAATCAAACAACATATTGCATTAGGCAAATATGCTGCACAAGACTTTTTTAATGTGTTGAAGATCAAAGGTGTCAGCTTGGGGACTAAGGTGCTACTGCCCCAAGTCATGGTATTTTCAATAACCTCATATGTGTGAGAAAGTTGGAGAGTAAATAAAGAAGATCATAGAAGGCTTGATGCTTTTGAGTTATGGTGTTGGAGGAGAATATTGAAAGTGTCATGGGCTGCCAAACAACCAATAGATACGTTTTGGAAGAAGTGCAGCCAGAGTGCTCCTTGGAGACCAAGATGACCAAACTTTGCCTCTCACACTTCAGACATATGGTCAGGAGGGACCAGTCACTGGAGAAGGATATCATGTTTGGTAAGGTGGAGGGCCAGAGAAAAAGTGGAAGACGCCCAATGAGATGGATTGGCCAAGTGGCAGCATCAATGGACTCAATCGTGGCAAAAGTAGTGAGGTTGGCCCAGGATCGGACAGTTTCGTTCTGCTGTGCATAAGGTCACTATGGGTAGGTACCGACTCTATGCAACCTAACAACAAGAACAGCATGCTTTGCTCTGCATAATCTCATCATCAAAATCATAAAATAAACAACAACAACAAAAAAGAAAAATACAAGTGTGTCAATAGTTGTGAGGTTGGCCCAGGATCAGACATTGTTTCGTTCTGATATGCATAAGGTTGCTATGGGTAGGTGCCAACTCAATGGCACTTAACAACAACAACAAGAATCTAAAAGAACAGACAACAACTAGAGAATGATGTATGAAGCAGCATCACCTGAACTCAATTGACAAATGGAAGAGTCAAGAAAATAATAAAATTAAAAGAACAGAGGATCTAGGAGGTCAGTCTATGATCAAAACAATTACAATGTGAAAGAAGGTAAACACAGAGGAACAGAGATTCAAGTGGTGGGAAGGTTAAGTAGATTATAGAATAAAATAGACTGTCTTAAATGCAGGGAAGAATTAGTGTATTATTTAGGAACCAAAACAGTGGGGTTGGGGTGGGTGGTTTAGTTCAGGTGTTGAGGAGGGCAATACAAGAAGGGGGAGGAGGCGGAAGAACAAAATAGATAGGGGAACACTGAGATAAGTTTTCATTGCCTAAGTGAGACAGAGGTAAATAGTGATGTATGCTCAACCTTGGAACAACAGGGCTCTGTGATACAGGGATCAAGCATAGCTTGAAGAGGGGAAATAATACTAAAATTTTTTACTGTGTTATGAATATTGGTTTACCTTGCCTACTATTGTAAAATAAACATGAGTGGGATAGAAACGAATGTTGGGAAACATGATTAGAGAAAAGTTCTAAGACCATCTTCAGCCTATAACTGATTGGAATACCTAAAAATGAGTTCTAGAACTTTCCCAGTGAAGTAGGCCTCTTGCAAATCCTTTGCAGAGTATAGAACCTTAGGTGGATCCTGAGTCCCATCTATAACCTTATGAGGTGGGACATTCCCACTAGCAAAGACAAACAGACCAACCTGGAACAGCTAAAGTGACAGAAGATGCATCAGGAAAAACCCAAAACAAAAATGTCAGTATGACTGGCTACTACAAGAATAAGCAAGCCGTTTTCCAGGAAGCCATCAAAGCAAGCAATCAAGTTCCTTCAGAACAAACTCCCCTCTAAAACTGAAACTAAAAGGGGACACACAAACAAGCATGTAAACTTGTTGGCGACCATATTGGTCTACTGGTGAGTGGAATAGGGGGAAAGCCAGCAGTGAAGAAATGGGCTGAGTTCAACCACAATCCATTGACTCTGCTCTACCTGGAGATGAGAAAGGAAGAAGGTGAAAGGCTGGTTGGTCCAAAGTGTGGTTAGACCACACTTTGATTCCATGGACATTTGATTCCATGGACAAGCACATAGCCACAGAGGGCTAGAGCTGAGAGTGAAGCATTCAGCTGATATGAAGTCAGGGAGATGCACAAGAACACCCAAATTTGAAGACAGTACCCATTTGACCTAGCCTCAATAGCTCAATAATCAGAACTCGTCTAGAGGAAGATTACTATATATATAATTTTTTTTTTTTAATGAAGGAAACAAGGGTAAATTCTACAATTTTATGAATCTGACCTATACTCATGGAGGTAGTAACTTTAAATACCAACAGAGAGGGAAGAAGTCTTCTTATCAAGTACACAGGGTAGATAGGGACGGGGAACTTAATAATTGGCTACCTAACATGAGGGGATGATAAAAACACGAAGTGTCTAGATTACAAGGTTTCAAGAGGGAGTTTAGTTTAAGAGTATGGGGGTAAAGAAAGAGTTCCCACTGAATAGATTCCATCTTGTTTAGATGGGTCTGGTGAAAAGAGATGGGGATAAGATTTGTATGATTCAATAGTGAATAATTGTTATCCTGACTAATTGCAACTCTCACAATTGTAAAGGTAGAAGTTTTGTAACAAAACAGGGGAGTGGTTAATCTTACAGTCCAGAAAGAGAGGATCCTAGAACCATCAAGAGAGAAGAGCACAAGCAGAATACAGGATCTTATCCAGAGAAGCAGAGACACAAGAGACGGAGGTAGAGATGGGGGCATGGAGAGGGGGAGTGGCTGAGAACTCTAGATTCATGGGAAGAGAAGGACTAAGAGCTGGTGTCCAGGTGGCAGACTTGCAGAATATGCCCTTTGGAGTTTGGAGATGTAAATTATTATATATTCCTGAGTGGTTTAAAACAAAAACAAAGCAAAGCAAAACAAAAACACTAAAGTTAATAGAGAGAAATACTGTTAACTGATGGTACATGGAGGGGATTATAATCATAGTAATGATACAAGGTGTATGAAATGTTGAATGTAAAACTGATGATCGACCCTGTAAACTTTCACTCAATCCACAATAAAAACTTTAAAAAACCAAAAACAATTATAATGCAAAAGAAGGTAAATATATAGGAACAGAGATCCAGATGGTGAGAAGGTCAGGTAGATAACAGGATAAAATAGACTGCACTAGCCAAAAAACAAAACAAAACAAAACAAAAATAGAGAAATAGCAGTCTGTAGAAAAACTGCAGAGCTTTGGATCTTGTTTAAGGTTGTGGCGCCAGTTCACTGCGCTCACTGAGAAGAAATCTGCAGGTGAAAGCAAAATGCAGTGATTTCTAATCCACACAGCGAAGGTGGCCAGCAGCCAGAAGTCCTCAGGCTGGATGGTTGGGCCACAGCCAAGCAGAGGCAGTGCCCCAGCTCTAGAAACAGTCTGAAGGGGCAAATGGGTCCGATTTTCCATCTTTCATTTTTCACGTATCTCTCCTCTTCACCCCGATCATGCGTTCACTGCACAGCTCAGATGCCTGCAGGCAGGGGGTGAGCACACCCCCAAAAAGGTCCAGCATTGCACCCACAGTTTTCAAATGGCACAGAAAGGAAACTTGCAGACTGATTCTTATGACGTTTTGACCCTGGGAACACACCCCATAGTTTACCTAGGTGGAACACTTTGCACAGTAAAGGCCAATGAAGAGTGAAAAAAAAAATTTTTATTTTTGTTTTTGATTGATGTTTTCTGTCTCTGCTTTTATATAGTTTCTGTCTTTGGTCCTTTTGGACTCATTCTTCTCCCAGGTGTGGGAGATTTCTCCCCCTACCTTACCCAAGAAGAGACAGAAACTGTGCACATATAACCAAGCTACAAGCATAACCTATAGTACTCCACCATCTGGACAAGAGTCAAAACCTGGTAGGCATTATACGTGAAAAGGGAAGCCTATCTCCAGATCATACCCACCATGAAACATGCAGCAAGCTTAACAAAAAGTAACATACATCCATCAAAGCATTATCTGCAGTACTGACAAAATATGTATATA
>NW_006408773.1:1474373-1482615 GCF_000296735.1 Chrysochloris asiatica | reverse complement strand
TATAATTGTGTATTCACATATAATGCAATCTCAGTTCAGATTCCAACGACATTCTTCATAGAGATGGAAAAACAATTATAAACTTTATATGGAAAGAAAACAGACCCAGGATAAGCAAAACACTGTTTAAGAAGAAGAACAAAGTTGGAGGCCTCTCACTCCCTGATTTCAAATTTTATTACATAGCTACAGTGGTCAAAGCAACCTGGTACTAGTACAATGACAGATACATTGATCAATGGGAAAGAATTGAGAATCCAGAAATTAACCCATTCACATATGGCCAACTGATTTTTGACAAAGTACCTAAATATATAGATGGAGAGGGGGTAATCTCTTCAACAGATGGCAATGGCAGAACTAGAAAGTGATATACAAAAGATTGAAATGAGACCTTTGCCTCACTCCTTATACAAAAGCCAACTCAACATGGATTAAAGACCAAAATTATGAAGGCAACCATTGAAAAAATATAGACAAATGTGAGGGCACTAATTCAGGGAATACTGACTACCAAGCATTTTAAAAACTACACAAACAAAAGCAGATAAAATAGATGATTGGGACATACTAAAAATTAAAAACATGTGCATTAAAAGACTTCACCAGAAGAGTAAAAATGGGAACCCATAGAATTGGAAAAAATATTTTGCAACAGCACACCAGACAAGGGACTCATTTGTAAAATATGTAAGAAACTACAAAACCTCTGGAAGAAAAACACAAATAATCCAATTAAAAAATGGGAACAGGATATGAAAAGATACTTCACCATCGAGGAGATCTGGTCAGCCAACAAACATATGAAGAAATTGTTCACGATTGCTATCCATTTTTTGTATTGTTGTTAGGTGTCATTAAGTTGGTACCAACCCATGGTGACCTTATGCACAACAAAATGAAACACTGCCTGATCCTGGGCCAACCTCACTGCTGTTATTAGAGAGATGCAAATCAAAACAACAACGAGATATCATCTCACACCAGCAGTAACTGTGAAGATAAAAAAAAAAAAAGTAGAGGACAATATATACTTGCGAAGATGTGGAGAGACTTGGATGCTCCTGCGTTGCTGGTGGGATTGCAAAATGGTCCAAACTCTCTGGAAAGCATTATGGCACTTCCTCAGAAGGGTGGAAATAGAAGTAGGTTATAATCCAGCAAGTCTTCTGCTTGGTATTTACCCACAGGAAATACAAGCCATAACACGAGTAGATATATGCACACCAATGTTCATAACAACACTATTTACAATAGCAAAAAGATGGACCCAGCCTAAGTGCCCATCAACTGAAGAATGTATAAACAAACTGTTCTACATACACACAATGGAATATTATGCTACCTTGAAGAATAACCAGGAAGCTGTAAGCCACAGCACAACATGGATGAACCTTGAGGACATTATGTTGAGTGAAATTAGTCAGTCACAAAAGTAGAAATACTGCATAGGACCACTATTGTAAAATACTAAGAAAAAGAACTTATACTAAAAGAGGTGGGTTTTCTTTCCTGGTTATTGGGATGTGGGGGCTGGTGTGAGGGGAGGGAGTGTAAGCTGGAGCACAGGATGAGGAAAAGACACAAGACAGAGTTAGTGCTAAAGAGGGGGCAATACATGAGCAGGAGGAGGGAAATGGAAGAACAAGGTGAATGGGAAAACAATTAGGCAGGTTTGCATGGGCTAAGTAGGAGAGAGGTAAATAATGATGTATGCACAAACTTGGAACAACAGGGCTCTGGAATACAGGAATTGAGACATGGTTGGAATGGGCAAAAAGGGTGAAATAATGTTAAGATGGTTAGCTGTGGTTTGATTCTTGGTTTCTCTGGCATACCATTATAACATAGACACTTGACAGGGAAAGAAAGAAATAGACAGCAATATCACCATAGAAAGCTTGTAAGTCTGTCTTCTGTCTATAACTTATTGGAATATCTAAAATGGGCTACAACGTGCCCAGTGAAGGAGGCTTCCTGAAGGGCCTCTGCATTACATTAGACCATAGTTGGAATCCCAAACCCTATCCAGAATCTTCTGAGGTGGGAAACTGACACTTGAAAGGACAAGCAGAGCAGACTGGAGCAGCTAGAAGAACAGAAGATACTTCTTGAAAGAAATACTGAAAGGAAAAACACAAAACAACAACAGTATTCAGACTGACTACAAGAACAAACCAGTTGCTTGCCCAGAAGACATCAAGTCAAATGGTCATGTCCCCTCAGGGCAAACCCCCTTCGAAGACTAAAACTCAATGGGAATACACAATCAGACATGTGTTCTGATTGGTGACCAAGTTCATCACCGATAAGGGGAAAAACACCAATGAAGCCGTGAGCTAAACCCTACACCATTCAATAGACTCCTGTGAACCTGGTTGGAGACCTGCTTGGCCAGCAGTGTGGCAAGACCTGGGGACTCTTGGGCCCAGAGTCGGTGACATAGCCACAGAGGACTAGAGTGGAGAGTGAAGCTTCCAGCTGATAAAAAGAGAGGGCATATGCATAAGAACACCTACACTTGCAGATAATACCCACTTGACCTGGCTTCAATGACTGGATGATCAGAGCTCAACTAGAAGAAGAAACAAAAGGAAAAAAAGAGTAATCTGATACAATTTGATGAACTTGACCTCCACCTATGGAAACAGTAGCTCAAAAGAGGGAACAAATCTTTACAGTGAAGATCATTCCCATCCCTCCTTATATAGAGTAGACAGGGATGGGCAACTTGGACATTGGCTACACACAATGGGCGTGCTACAAAGGAAAAGAGTGACTGGCTTGAAAGCTTTCAAGAGGAAGCCTAGATCCAGAGAGTGTGGAGGTAAGTAGAATCTCCACTGTGTAGTATCCAATATATCTGGGCAGGGCTGATAAAAGGAGATGGGGATAGGTCTCTTTTGGTACAATACTGAATAATTATTATCAGAACTGATTGTGAGGGTTGGAAATGTAAAGGTAGAAGTTTGTAGCAAAAGAAGGGGTGTGACTGACTTTGCAGTCCAGGAACAGAGGTTCCTGGGACCATCAAGGGAGAAGAGCAGAGTGAGTGACACTACCCAGAGAAACGGTGATGCCAGAGGTGGAGGCAGAGATGATGCCTTGGAGATATGGAGCGGCTGGGGACTGTAGATCTAGAGAGGGAGAGGAGATGTTTGCTGATGACCAGGGGGCAGGTTTGGTTGATTGATGATGCATGGAGAGGATTGTAACCATGGTAATGAAACGATATTCGATAGGATGAATGTAAAGCTAATGTTCTCCCATGTAAACTATCACATTATTCAAACTAAAACATTGGGGACAAAAAATTAAGGAGAAGTTTGTGAGGAGCTTAATGGTGGAATAGGGAGAAGTACAGTGCAGACCTCTGCCAGCAATAGCACAGAATACCAAATGAAGCAGTTTAAGAGAACAGTTCCAGAACTCTGAATTACATATAAAGGAATATTTAAAAAGTTGAAAGGTTTACAGCATGTGGAATTTGTACCAGAAGCAAGAAATCAGGTGTTTTCTGATCTGCCAGGCCCAGTCATTCCTGGGGCAGCCATCTTGGGAGAGACAGAATGGGTGAATGATCAGACGAGTACACCCACTGCAGACATCTGTCCAAACCTCAGAGATAAAGATGTGAACATTCTTTTTTTTCTTCCTTTTTTTTTTTTTTTCTTTCTTTCTCTATTCATTGGTCTCTCGCTGCTTGCACACCTCCACTCTGGTAACAAGAAGGGGTGTCTGAGCAAGTGGACCCTCCTCCACCCCCAGAGGGTTCTACTACACATGTTCACAGATCTCCCTAACAGAATCTAAGAAGGGAAAAGGCACTGCTTAAAATCAAATGGCCACCCAAAACAGATACAGCTGGCCCTTATCTGTTTATCACTGGAAAAAAGGCTTGAATGGAGGTTGTGGAGAGGGAGAAAGAGAGACTAAAGGAGAAATAGGCCAAAAACTAAATTCTGAGTTACATATAAGGACCAACAGTAACATCTTGCAATTTCTCAGGCAGCCAAGAAGGTAAGAAGCTGAGAAAGGGAAGTTAAAGTTATAATCATGTTTTGCTACAGAGTTTTCTCTCTCTCTTTCTGTGATTAAAGACTATAGTACCCAATCAGATTGTCTGTGCTACTGCTGTTTTGTTTTTTAGTTCCCGTTTTACCTTTAGGGAGCTCTTTATATCTCTATGTTACCCAAGAAGATACTGCAATTGTGGTCATATAGTCAAGCTATGATCACACCCTATAAAATCTCATCTTCCAGACAAGAACCAATACCAGTTGCTATACACCAGATAGACAGCCAACACCTGCTACATTTACTCTGAAATGAGTCATTTAAAAAAAGTGAAAAGGGAATCCCAGCTTCTGATGACATCTACCTGGAGGAAATCAGGAATAATACAAAATTATCAATATACATTACTATAATTTTTGAAATCACACCTGACTATTAAAGAGCTCAAGAACCAGCTGACCATATCCACAAACAAGATAAAGTGACTGAGACAAATGAGCGGTGGTAGACCTAGATTTCACATTGGAAGGAGGGCAGGCTTTGGAACTGCCTGAGAATGAATTCAGGAGAATGATACTGAGATGCATCCAACAGCTCCACAGAGGGTTTGAGAAAAATAAGGAAGAAGTCAGGAAAGTGCTACAGAAACAATCAAATAAGATAGTTACAACATTGGAAAGAATTCAATACCTTCAAGAAAAGGTCCAAATGATTATTAATGAAATATCCAAAATGGACAATATACTGAAAGGGCAAAGGAGTAAAATTGAAGACATGGAAGCTAGAACTAGCGAGCTGGGTGACATCTCTCTCAATACTGCTTAGAAAGAAGAGCAAATAGAAAAAAGGATTTAAAAAAATCTGAAGAAATCTAAGATTCATATGGTACAACATTAAGCTGAATAACTTAAGAATTACTGGCTTTCCAGGAAGAATCACGCAAATCCACAGAGGAGATAGTTGAAAGCTGCTAGAAGAAAATTTCCCTAACATCCTGAAAAACAAAATGTAAACATTCAAGAAGCTCAACAAATTCCAGGAAGGATAGACTCAAAAAGAAATCATCAAGACATATCATAATCAATCTCTCTAAAATTAAACACAAGGAGAGAATCCGGAAAGCAACTAAGGAAAAGAGAATTGTTACATACAAAGGCTAGAAAATCATATTAAGCTCTGATCTCTTAGTAGAAACCACGCATGTAGGAAGGCAATGGGAGACATATATAAATTCCTGAAGGGGAAAAAAAATATATATATATATATATATATGTGTATGTATGTATATATGTATGTATGTATATATACAAAACAACTGCCAACCAAGAATTGTCTACCCAGCAAAGCTGTTAATCAAATACAACATTATAATAAAAACCTTTCTGGATAGAGAGAAGATAATGGATTTCTTCAAAGTCAACCCCATGCTTCAAAACATTCTAAAGGGAGTTCTTTGGACTGAGAACCAAAAGAAAAAAAAACAACCAGAGATTGACATACGTGGCAGCAACACCTGGAACTCAATCGAGAGATGGAAGAGTGCAGAACAGAGTAAAACTGTAATAAGTAAATCAGAGGATCTGGGAGTTCAGTCTATACTCAAAACAATTACAATGTGAAAGAAAGTAAAATGATAGGAACAGAGAAACAGGTGGTGAGGAGGTCAGGTAGCTTACAGAATAACATGGACTGTTATAAATGGAGGAAAAGTTAATAGAATATAAGTTAACTTCAAAGAAAATTAATACTTCACAACATATAAAGAAAATGAAAATCTAACAAGAGCATGGAAACATTAAAACTATGAAGAAACTGACAAGAAAGAATACAAAAAAACATGAATCAGTATAGGAAGGCAAGCAAAACCAAGAAACCAGCAGCACCACAAAAATAAAACAAACATAATGACAGCAATTAATTCATTTGTTATTGTTATTGTTGTTAAGTGCCATCGAGTCGATTCCGACCCACAGTGACCCTGTATAGGGTTTCCAAGGAGAAGCTGGTGAGCTTGAACCGCCAACCTTTCAGTTCAAACAGCTTTGCAGTCTGGTGTATTAACCCACAGCACCACACCAGGAGTCCATAAGGAGCTCTGGTAGCCTAGTGGTTGAGAATTAATTCATACCTATCGATAATTACACTGAATGTCAATGGATTAAATGCACTGATTAAGAGACGAAAAGTAGCAGAATGGATAAGAAAACAAGATCCTTCAATATGCTGCCTACAAGAGACACACCTTACACACGAAGACAAAAGCAGACTAAAGGTGAAATGATGAAAAAATATGCCAAGCTAATTGCAATTAAAATGAGTAGGAATGGCAATACTAATCTCTGATTAAAAAAAAAAAAAAATCTTTAAGACAAATCCAACATAAGAGATAAACATGGACATTATGTCATGATTAAAGGTCAATTGAACAAGATGACATAACCATAATAAATATTAATGCTCTCAACAAATAAGCTCTAAAATATAGAATACAAACTCTAATAGATTTGAAGAAAGAAACAGATAAATCTACAATTATAATGAGAGTTTTTAATACAACACTTTTGAAAAAGGAAAAAACAACAAGTAATAAATTTGCCAAAGACACAGAGGAAAAATCACATTCAGCCAACTGGATCTCATAGATATGTACAGAGCATTCAACCCAACAACAGCACAATACATATTATTTTCCAGTGCGCATGGAACATTCTCCAGAATAGACAATTTCTAGGAACACAAATTTACATAAATTTACAAATATCAAAATACTAAAAGCATCTTCTTAGACCACAACACTATAAAATTAGAAATAAAAAACAGGAAGACAAAAGAAATAATTTTAAATACATGGAAATTTAATAGTACCCTGCCTAAAAGTGACTATGTAGTAGAAGAAATAAAAAGTGAATTCACAAAGTTCCTAGAAACAAACAAGAATGAAAACACAGCATACACGGCAAAAGAAGTGCTGAGAGGACAATTCACAGCAATAAATGCACACATCCAAAAAGAAGAAACAAATCAACACATTAACACAACAATTCCAACAACTAGAAACAGACTAGTAAAGTAAACATACAGTCACCAGAAGAAAAAAATATAACAATAAAGATTAGAGCAGAAATAATGAGATAGAAAACAGAAAAAAAACACAGAAAGAATCAACAGGACAAGATGGTGGCTGTTTCAAAGAATTAATGAAATCAACAAATCACTGGTAAACCTAACAAAAGAAAACAGGGAGAAGATATAAATAACATGCATAAGAAACCGTATGGATGCTGTCACAAGGTAACCAAACAGTAGAAATAGAAAGGATAATGACAAAATATTTTAAAGACTTGTGCTCCAACAAATTTGGAAATCTAAATGAGATGGATACATGTTTAGAAAAGCATGAACTACCCAATTTACATCGAGTTAAGTAGAAAAAGTGAACAGACATGTAACAAAGAAAAGAAATTGACCAGGTCATCAAAAAACTCCCAACCAAAAATATCCAGGTCCAGATGGCTTGAATGGTGAGTTTTACCAAACACTATGGGAAGAGCTGTGACCAATTCTACTCAAATTATTCAAGAATATAGAAGACGATGGAAAACTTCCTACTACATTTTACGAAGCCAGCATAAACCTCATACCAAAACCAATGAAGGACATCACTAAGAAAGAATATTACAAACCAATATCCCTCATGAGCATAGATGCAGAAATTCTTTAAAAAATCCTAGCCAACAGAATTCAGCAGCACATCAAAAAACATAATATATAATGACCAAGTGGAGTTCATTTTAGTGATTCAGTGATGGTTCACATTCGAAAAACAATCAGTGTAATTCACCTAATAAATTTAAAAAAGGAAAAGAACCACAAGATCATATCGATTTTTGCATAAAAGGTATTTGACAAACTCCAACAACCATTCCTGATAAAAATGCTCAACAAAGTAGGAAATGAAGGGAAATTCCTCAACAAAATTAAGAGTATATATGCAAAATCAATATCCAACATCACAATCAATGGAGAGAAAATGAAAGCCTTCACATTGGAATAGGAACCAGACAAGGATGCCCTCTTTATTACCACTCCTAGCAGCAGTCAAGAGATCAGATGACATATTGCATTGGGCAAATCTGCTGCACAGGAACTTTTTAAAGTACTAAAGAGCAGAGATGTCAGCTTGAGGACTAAAGTGCACCTGATCCAAGCCATGGTATTTTCAATA
>NW_006408773.1:1470874-1474118 GCF_000296735.1 Chrysochloris asiatica | reverse complement strand
AGGTGGCATCATTGATGGACTCAAGTGTGGCAGCGGTAGTGAGGTTGGCCCAGGATCGGACATTGTTTCGTTCTGCTGTGCATGGGGTCTCTATGAGTCGGTTCTGACTCGATGGCACCTGACAACAACAACAACAAATTCAATATTGTGTTGGAAGTCTTAGCCAGAAATAAGGTACAATAGGAAATCAAAGGCATCCAAATTGGCAAAGAAGTAAAATTCTCCCTATTTTCAGATGATATGCTCCTATACAAAGAAATCCCTAAAGATTCAGCAAAAACAAACAAAACTACTGGAACTCATTGGAAGATTCAGCAAAGTTGCAGGATAAAAGATCAACATACAAATATCAGTTAGATTCCTATATACTAACAATAACAGCACTGAAAAGGAAATTAGGAAAGCAATACCATTTACAATAGCTACCCAAAAGATTAAATATTTAGGAATAAATATAACCAGAGAAACAAAGGGCCTATATTAAGAAAACTACAAACCACTACTACAAGAAATCAAAAGACACTTATAAAAATGGAAGAATATATCATGCTCTTGGATAGGAAGACTTAACATTCTGAAAAAGTCTATACTACCCAAAGCAATATAAACATAAGCACAATTCCAATCCAGATTCCAACGACATCCTTTAGAGATATGGGGGAAGGAGGGGATTACAAACATTATACGGAAAGGAAAGAGAAAAAGGATAGATAAGCAAAGCACTACTTAAGAATAACAAAGTTGGAAGCCTCTCTCACTCCATGATTTCAAAATTTACTACATGACTACATTGGTCAAAACAATGAAAGCTGCATAGAACAATGGAACAGAATCGAGAATTCAGAAATGAACCCATCCACATACAGTCAACAGATCTTTGACAAAGGGCCAGAGTACACTGAATAGGGAAGAGATACTAACAGATGATGCTGTCAGAACTGGAAATCAATATGCAAAAGAATGAAACAAGACCTTTTCCTCATGCCATATATAAAAACCAAATTAGCATGGATTAAAAACCTAAATGTGAATCCCCAAATTATAAAGGTCATCAGTGAAAAAATAGGGACAAATTACAAATTAGACCACTAACCTCAAGGTTAGCAGCTCAAAACTATCAGCTGTTCTGTGGGAGAAAGACGAGGCTTTCTGCTCTTGTAAAGATTTACAGCCTTGGGAACCCTCTACAGGGTCACTATGAGTCAGAATTGACTCCATGGCACAGCACCACCACCACCACCAATACAGGCACACACAGCCTACCAAACGTTGCAAAAATTGCACAAACAAAAGAAGACAAAATAGATGATTGGGACATATTGAATTAGAAACTAATGTGCATGAAAAGATTTTACAAAGAGAATGAAAATGGACCCCACAGAATAGGAAAAAATATTGTGCAATGACATATTAGACAAGGAACTAATTTCTAAAATCTACAGGAGACAGCAACACCTCTGCAAGAATAGGACAAATAACCCAATTAAAAAATGGGCACAGAGTATGAACAGAGACTTCTCCAAGGAAGACATTTGGACAGCCAACAAACATATGAAGAAATGTGGACAATCATTAGCCGTTATTGCTGATAAGTGCCTTCGAATTGGTTCTGACCCACAGTTACCCTGTATAGGGTTTCTGAGGAGTAGCTGGTGAATTTGAACCGCCAACTCTTTAGTTCAAGTAACTCTGAAGTCTAGTGCATTAAACCACAGTGCCACACCAGGAGTCCATCAGAGGGATGCAAATAAAAACAATGAGATATTGTCTTACACAGAAAGTACATAGAAGTTCAAAAACGCAGAGAACAATAAATTCTGTTGAGGATTTGGAGAGACTTGGACCCTCCTACATTGTTGGTGGGAATACAAAATGGTCCACCCAATCTGAAAAGAGTATGGTGCTTCCTCAGAAAGTTGCAAATGGAAATACCTTATGATCCAGCAATTTCTCTACTTGACATGCATCCACAAGTAATACAAGACATAACACAAGTAGATATGTGCACACTAATGTTCTTAGCAGCACTATTCACAATAACAAAAAGATGGAGGTAGAGGACTTCCGGCACTTCCTTGACCAGGCAGCTCAGGTAGGGCAGTCTCGGGGAAAAGGGGCAGAGTCACACATAAGAAACCTCTGTCTAGCAGACAGACACCCTTTGAACAAATATAAGATCCTATATTTCAACATTCTGAACTCGTTTTTTTAAAAACTCAAATTGCTGAGGAATTATAGGCATTTTGAGCTTTTGCCTGCCTGCACGCAGCTCCCGCTTCCACACCCGTGCCGGCGAGTGCCTCTGCCCCCTGCAGACCTTGGAATGCAGGGCTAGAGCAACCCCACTTAGAAGGCTGCATTTCCAGAGAAAAGGAAGCCTAAACTAACAAACGGAACAAATAGAAAGGGGTATCTGTACGGATATCAGGAAATTCGTGGTACCCACGGTACAGAGAGACTGAGAGAGGCATTTTTTATGTCATCAAATACAGACACTAACTCCCTGCAGCCACAATCCCCAGCCCTCTACTGCCCTGGCCTAGACCAGCCCTCTGCCAAGCCACCGAGGTTCAGGAACGCCCAAGGCACGGGCCTGCCCACTGAGGCCAAGGCCCTCTCAAGGCCCAGACACTCCCACTGAGGCCAAGGCCTGCCCTGAGGCCCAATCCGCCCAGGGACTGGTCACAAAGGCCCAGGCCCAACCAAGGCCCAAATCACATACCCACGTCGCAGCCCAGGCGGTCCACAGCCCAGTCGCCGCCGAGGTCCAGGGCCCCCAAGGCCCAACCCGCTGCATAGCCAGGTCACTGAGGCCCAGGGCCCTGGAGGCCCAACCCGCCACGTAGCGAGGTTGCCAAGGCCCAGTGCCCCTGAGACCCAACCCGCCCTCAGCCTGGTCCCCAAGGCACAGGCCTCCGGAAGCCCAATCCGCCCAACCCGCCCACTGAGGCCCAAGTTGCCCTATACCCAACTGCTGATACCCAGGCCCCATGAGGCCCAAAACGCCTGCATGAGGCCCAAACCACCAGCCCGAGGCCCAAACCATCCACCCGAGGCCCAACCCTCCTGTAGCCCGGTCACTGATGCCAAGGCCCCTAGAGGCCCAAACTGCCCGCCCTAGGCTCAACCCACCCGCCGGAGGCCCAAACAGCCCGCCGCCGAGGCCCAGGCCCAACTGAGGCCCAAAAAAGTTACTCTGAGCTAAGCAATAAGGAGACTGAAAAGGGAAGACCACATCCTGATC
>NW_006408773.1:1469061-1470715 GCF_000296735.1 Chrysochloris asiatica | reverse complement strand
CTTCTCTCCATGCTGGAAGGAGGGCAGGCCTTGGAGATACCTGAGAAAGAATTCAGAATAATGATTATAAAATGTCTCAAAACACTTTACAATGGAGTTGAGAAAAATAAGGAAGAAGTCAGAAAAGTGCTACAGGAACAATCAAACAAGATAGATACAGCATTGGTAACAATCCAAAACCTACAGAAAGAGGTCCAAACAATCAACAACAAAATGGCAGAAATAGAAAATTCGCTGAAAGGGCAGAGGAGTAGAATAGATGAGAAGGAAGGAAGAATCAGTGAACTGGAAGACAAGTCTCTCAATACCACCAAGATAGAAGAACAAACCCAAAAAAGGGTAAAAAAAAATTCAGAGGAAGGTCTAAGATTCATGTTGGACAACATGAAGAGGAATAACCTAAGAATTATTGGCATTCCAGAACAAAATGAGTCACACAAATCCACAGTGGAAATAGTCGAAGAACTACTGGAAGAAAATTTCTCTAACATCCTCAAGGGCAAAAAGATAGACATCCAAGAAGCCCAACTTAGTTCAGGAAGGGTGGACTCCAAAAGAAAATCACCAAGACATAGCATAGTCAAGCTCTCCAAACTCAAAAATAAGGAGACTCTCCTGAAAGCAGCAAGAGAAAACAGAAGGGTCACATACAAAGGCAAACAAGTCAGACTAAGCTCAGAAGTCAATGGGGAGACATATATAAAACCCTGCAAGAAAAAAAATTGCCAACCAAGAATCCTTTATCCAGCAAAGCTATCAGTCAAATATGAGGGTGTAATCAAAACATTCCAGGATAAACAGAAGCTATGGGACTTCACCAAAGCCAACCCTGCACTATAAAACATCCTAAAGGGAGTTCTGTGGACCGAGAACCAACAAGAACAGACAACAACCAGAGATTGACATACATGGCAGCAGCTCCCTGAATTAAGTCAACAGAAAGAAGAAATGTTAAAAAGAAAAAATTATAAGAACAAACTGAGAGACTCTGGGAGGGCAGTCTATGACAAAAACAAGTACAAAGCAAAAGAAGATGAACACGTAGGAACAGAGATCCAGACAACGAGAAGGTCAGATAGACTACAGGATAAAATAGACTGCACTAAATGGACAGAGAATTCAATGGACCATAAGGCAGCCTCTGAAAATTAACACTTCACAGCATACCAAGAGAATGAGAATCCAAGAAGAATATGAAAACATTAAAACTATAAGGAAACACACAAGAAAGGGCACACAAATCATGAATTCAACAGAGAAAGACAAACAGAACAAAGAAGCAGCAACACCACACACACACACACAAAAAAACGAATATAATGACAACAAATAATCAATACCTATCGATAATTACACTGAATGCAAATGGATTGAATGCACCTGTTAAGAGACGGAGGGTGGCAGAATAGGTAAGAAAACAAGATCCTTCAATATGCTGTCTGCAAGAGACATATCTCACACACAGATACCAAAACAGATTAAAAGTCAAAGAATGGGAAAAAATAAACCAAGCTAACTGCAATAAAAAGTGAACAGAAGTGGCAGTGCTAATCTCAGATAAAATAAACTTTAAGGCAAAAGCCAGCATAATAGATAAAGATGGACATTATCTCATGATTAAAGGGACAATTGAACAAAATGAAATAACCATATT
>NW_006408773.1:1465482-1467916 GCF_000296735.1 Chrysochloris asiatica | reverse complement strand
TGGAGCGGCTAGAAGAATAAAAGATACTTCTTGAAAGAAAGACCTGCAGGAAAAATGGAGGCAGATGGACTGTTACTACAAGAACAAACAAATCGCTTCCCTAGGAAACATCAAGGCAAGTGGCCAGGTCCTCTCAACGCAAACCCCCTTCCAAGACTAAGACTCAACGGAAGTGAGATGTTTCAGCAAACAGATACAATGCTGAGAGTGCTCACTCATCTATGCCAAGAAATTTTGAAGGCTACTAACTGGAAAACCAACTTGGAGAAATCAATATCTGTGCTCATTCCACAGAAACAGTGTCCAACAGAATAAAATATTATTGAACGGTATCAGTAATATTGCATATAACTAAAATATTGCTGAATATAATTGAAAAAGGGTTGTAGCAGTATATGAAAAGTAAGTTTTCATAAATGCAAGCCAGAGTAAATGATGGATATTGCTGATATCAGATGGATCTTGACTAAAAATAGAGAATAACAGAACTGTGTTTACCTGTGTTTCATTGACTCTGCTGAAGTATTCAACTCTGTGGAGCATAACAAATTATTGATAACACTGTGAAGAATGGGAATTACAGAATACTTCCTTATGCTCATGTGTAAGCTGTTCATAGAACAAGAGGCAGTCATTCAACTAGAATAATAGAATACTTTGTGATTTAAAGTCAGGAAAAGTGTGCTTCAGAGTTATATCCTTTCACCATATTTATTTCATATTCAGTAAATATGTTTACCAAATAATTTGAGAAACTGTATTATATAAAACAAGAACACAGCTTTAGTATTGGAGGAAGCCTCACTGATAATCTGGAATATACACTACCTTCACTACTGAAAATGAAGGAGACTTGAAGCACTTAAACTGATGATAATCAAAGACTATTGTCTTCCATATTGATTATACCTGAACATAAAAAATACAAAAGTCCACACAATTGGACCAATAATCATTATTATGAGAAATATAAAAAAAGAAAAAATGAAGCTGTCAAGGATTTACACTTACTTGAATCCACAACCAATGACTATGGAAGCAGAAGTCAACAAATCAAATGACATATTGTATTGTTGCACTCTAGGATCAGCACTGGACTTCAAACTACAAGTTCAGGTGTTCAAACCCACCAACTGCTCTTTAGACAACCTACACTTATCAGGAAACCCATCCCTGGAGAAGGATATTGTGGTCTGGAAAAGCAGAGGCTCAGCATAAAAGAGGAAAATCCGCAGTGATATGGATTGATACAGTGGCTATAACAATGAGCTCAAATATAGCAATAACTATAAGGCTAACACAGGAGCTCTGGCAGCGTAGTGGTTACGAATCCAGCTGCGAACCTTAAGATCAACAATTCGAAACTACCAGCTGTTCCGCGGGAGAAAGATGAGGCTTTCTGCTCCCGTAAAGATTTATAGCCTCGGAAACCCTGTACAGGTTCACTATGAGTCGGAACCGACTCCACGGCACAAAACAACAACAACAATAAGGATGACACAGGATTAAGCAGTGTTTCCTTTGGTTATACATAGGGTCACCATAAGTAGAAAGTGACGTGAAGGCACTTAACAACTATAACAATATAGTTATTTTCAGATTTATAAAGCCTAAGACATTTGTTGCCAACTAGCAACATTGTAGGATAAGCACTCGACTGCTAACCATAATGTTGGCAGTTGAAACTCAGCAGTCGCTCCTTGGAAACCCTGTAAAGGTTTACTATAAAACAGAACTGACGCAACAGCACTTAACAGCAACAACAGACACTAGAAATACGAAAAGAAGTTCTTCAGTTTGGAGGGAAATGACATGTTAGGGAAAGTTGCTTCTTCAGAAAGGAGTAAAAATCATAAGAGCTAGTTAAATATATAAGTAAATATAAAAACCTACATATTCTTGTTAATTTCTCCAGAAGAGTTTAGTTTAGTCCAGTTTTCAGAATGAAAAGTTATGTGGAGTTAAGCTACTACTACTACAAAGTATCTTCCATGTTGTTGTTGTTGTTGTCAGGTGCCATCGACTTGGAACTGACTCATATCGACCCCATGCACAGCAGAACGAAACAATGTCCAATCCTGGACCAACCTCACTACCTCTGCCACATTTGAGTCCATCAATGATGCCACCTGGCCAATCCATCTCGTTGGGAGTCTTCCTCTTTTTCTCTGACACTCCACCTTACCGAACATGACATCCTTCTCCAGCGACTGTTCCCTCCGGACAATATGTCCAAAGTATGAGAGACAAAGCTTAGCCATCTTGGGCTCCAAGGAGCACTCTGGCTGCACTTCTTCCAAAACAGATCTATTGGTTCTTTTGGCAGTCCATGGCACCTTCAGTATTCTCCTCCAATACCACAATTCAAAGGCATCAATTCTTCTATGATCTTCCTTATCCACTGTCCAGCTTTCACATCCATATGAGGTTATTG
>NW_006408773.1:1458763-1464502 GCF_000296735.1 Chrysochloris asiatica | reverse complement strand
CTTGGAGGCCAAGATGGCCAAACTTTGTCTCTCATACTTTGGACATATTGTCAGGAGGGACCAGTCACTGGAGAAGGATATCATGTTTGGTAAGGTGGAGAGTCAGAGAAAAAGAGGAAGACCCCCAACGAGATAGATTGGCCAAGTGGCAGCATCTTCGGACTCACACGTTGTAACAATTGTGAGATTGGCCCAATATTGGGTAGTGTTTAGTTCTGCTGTGCATAAGGTCGCTATGGGTTGGTACCAACTTGATGGCACCTAACAACAACAACAACATTCAAAACTTTTAAATGTCATACCACACATTAAGAATTATGAAAAATTTCATATATGCTACTAACAATATATTTATTAGATTCCTCCTTCTGTAACCTACAATACAGAGCCAATGGCTTAATTTCCTTGCCTAAGGATATTCCTTTGAATGCGCAAATATCGTATGTAAAAAGTTATCATTACTGCGCCTCTGGGACATTTAATAAGGAAGCACTTTAAAGATAATCCATTGATTGATTCAAATCCATGTAATTATGTTATTACAATGAAATATATTTTAAAAGCAACGGAAATATTTTGGAAATCAGATAACAGCCCCTTACAAAAGGTTTTAAAAATCTTAAAATAAAGAAATTCTTAATTTTCTGAGTCTTTGTTTTAAAATGTCTGAGTACTTAGGGGAGAAAGTAAAACTCAAATCCCATTACTTAGCATTATTCAAGAGCATTTCTCTTGTCTTTCTAGATCAATGACTAAGCAACAAAATGTACTCCATTATCTCTATTCATTCCCCAAGCCTCCTGGTCATATCAGAGAGTTGACTCATTACAGCCCAGGGAGAGATGCTTCTGAAAGGTTTACAGTGTAAAAAGAAACTTCCCTCTCACACATCTTATTGGATCTCTAAATTCTTTGTGAATCACTTAGAATTTCTAAAGCCTGCATATAAAAATACACACGCTCATTACCTAAATGAGTTGGCATATTTGTTTATGGATTGTACTTTTATTGGTACCATCAGGACATAGTATTTGATATATTTCTAAGAATAGGTCAGATCTTTTAGAATCCCTCCCTGAAGGAATCATAGTGTTAGAATAAAACAAAGTTTTATAGGCCAACTCAGTAATCAGTTGTTTTGCATCTCTTGTACATCTCTGCCCACAGATTATTCATGTCTGTGTGAAAATGCCAACATCCAACTAATCCATTTTGGAGCCTTCATTTCTTATGAAATTCTCCCTTATTTTGACCTGAAGTCTATTTTTATGCATTTTTTCTTCATTGATCTTGATTATATAATCGAGCAAAGCAGAACAACACTAACATCTCTTCCATATTACAACCCACTAAATATGTGAAGAAGCCCCAGTGCCTTCAATCATTCTAAGCTACTTTCAATCCTTATTGCTCATCTATGAACATATAACGATCTCTTCAAGAATAGCGCCTGAAATTGAAGGATTCTCTACATGTGCTATGACCAGAACAAAGTAAAATAAATAAACAATTTAAAATTTACATTCTGTGGATGAAAATTTCTATCACACTTATGTATTGTGAGCATTCTCTAGGTTACTACAAGGTCAGCAGTTCAAAACCACCAATCACTCTTTGAAACCTTGGACTGGATTGTTATGAATTGAAACCAACTAGATGACACTTCCACCACACGTCTCTCAGTTTGTCGTACTATGGTGGCTTGTGAGTTACTTACTGCGATACTGAAAGCTATGCCACCGGTATTTTAAATGTCAGCAGGTTCATAGTGGACAGGTTTCAGGTGAGCTTCCAGACGAAGACAGACTAGGAGGAAGGAGTGACAAACTATTTAGTCACTGAAAACCTAATGAATAGCAGACAAACACTGTCAGATATATTGCAGGAAAATGAGCCCATTAAGTTGGAAGACACTCAAAATGCACCTGGTGAAGAGCTGCCTCCTCAAATTAGAGTTGACCATGATGACACAAATGGAGTAAAGCCTGAGTGAGTAAAACCCTTGGAACTGTCATTTGTTCATGGGGAACAACTCAAAATGAAGCGAAACAGCTGTAAACATCCATTAAAAATCAAAACGTGGAATGTACGAAGTAAGAATCTAGAAAAATTGGAAATTGTCAAAAATGAAATGGAACGCATAAACATCAATATCTTAGGCATTAGTGAGCTGAAATGGACTCGTATGGGCCATTTTGAATGCGACAACCACATGGTTTACTATGCCGGGAATGACAAATTGAAGAGGAATGGTATTGCATTCATTGTCATAAAGAACATATCCAGATCAGGGATGAAGTACAACACTGTCTGTGATAGGATAATATCCATGTGTGTACAGGGAAGCCCATTTAATACCACTATCAGGGATGATGAAATAGAAGAATTCTACCAACTTCTTCAATCTGAAATTGATCAAATATGCATTCAAGATCATTACTCGTGATTGGAATGCAAAGGTTGGGAGCAAAGAAGAAGGATCAGTAGTAGGAAAATATGGCCTTGGTGATAGAAATGGTGCTGGAGAATGCATGATAGAATTCTGCAGAATCAATTAGTTTTTCATCTCAAATACATTCTTTAGATGGCATAAGAGATGACTATACACCTGGACCTCACCAAATGGAATACATAGAAATCAAATTGACTGTATCTGCAGAAAGAAACAATGGAAAAGCTCCATATCATCAGTCAAAAGAAGGCCAGGTGCAGATTGTGGAACAGACCATCAATTGCTCATTCAAACTGAAGCTGAAGAAAATGAAAACAAGTCTATGAGCCAAAATATACCCTTGAATATATCCCACCTGAATTTAGATATTATCTGAAGAACAGATTTGATACATTAAACGCTAAAGACTGAAGACCAGAAGAGTCGTGGTATTACATCAAGAGCATCATACAGGTATAAAGCAAAAAGTCATTAAGAAGAAAAGAAAGAAGGAAAAGGTCAAAAGGGATGATAGAAGTGACACAGAAACTTGCTCTGTGGCATAGAGATGCTAAAGCAAATTGAAGAAATGAGGAGGTACAAGAGCTGAACCGAAAATTTCAAAGATCATCTTGGAAGATAAAGCCAAATACTACAATAAAATTTGCAAAGATCTGGAGTCAGAAAACCAAAAAGGAAGACCTTGCTCAGCATTTCTCAAATAGGGGGAAATGAAGGAAAAAAATCAAACCTCGACTTTAGTTACTAAAAAGTTATCTGGGCAAATTATTGAATGTTGCAGAAGGCATCAAAAGAAGATGAAAGGAATATATAGAGTCATTGTACCAAAAGGAAATGGTTGATGCTCAACCGTTTCAAGAGGTAGCATAAATCAAGAGTCAATGATACTGAAGGAAGAATTCCAAGGTGCATTGAAGGAATTGGCAAAGAACAAGGTACCAGGAATTCATGGAATTAAACAGAAATCTTTCAGGTAAGTGAGATGGCACTCACTCATCTCTGCCAAGAAAATTGGAAGACAACTATCTT
Organism: Chrysochloris asiatica; assembly: GCF_000296735.1. Taxonomy (NCBI): domain Eukaryota; kingdom Metazoa; phylum Chordata; class Mammalia; order Afrosoricida; family Chrysochloridae; genus Chrysochloris; species Chrysochloris asiatica. The sequence continues at coordinate 1,461,021 of NW_006408773.1, read as the reverse complement.
GCCAACAGATTGGAAAAGATCCATATTTGTGCCCATTCCAAAGAGGTGACCCAATGGAATGTGGAAATCATCAGACAATATCTTTGATATCCCATGAGAGTAAAGAGAATTTCCATAGACTCAAGCCAGATTCAGAAGAGGCTATGGAATGAGGGATATCATTGCTGATGTCTAATGGAATTTGGCTGAAAGCAGAGACTATCAGAAAGATGTTCACCTGTGCTTTAATGACTACACAAAGGTTTTAGATTGTGTGGATCATGACAAGCTATGAACAACATTGCGAAGTATGAGTATTCCTGCATACTTAATTGTGCTCATGAGGAATCTGTGCATGGACCAAGAGGCCATTGTTCAAACAGAACATGGGAACACTGAATGGTTTAAAATTAAGAAAGGTGTGTGACAATACTGTGTTCTTTCACTATACTTATTCAACCTGTATGTTGAAAAAATAATCTGAGAAGCTGGGTAATATAAAGTAAAACGTGGCATCATGATTGGAGGAAGACTCAATAACAACCTACAATATTCATATGATACAACCTTTCTTGCTGAAAGTGAAGAAGACTTAAACATTTTGATGAAGATCAAAGACCACAGCCTTCGGTATATATTGAATCTCAATGTAAAGGAAACAAAAATCCTCACCACTGGACCAATAAATGACATTCTTATCAACAGAGAAAAAATTGAAGTTGTCAAAGACTTCATTCTTCTTGGATCAACTATCAACACTTATGGAAGCAACAGTCAAGAAATCAAACGTCGTATTACAATATGCCAATCTGCTGCACAAGAACTTTTTAAATTGTTGAAGAGCAAACATGTCAGCTTGAAGACTAAGGTGTGCCTGACCCAAGCCATGGTATTTTCAATAACCACATTTGCATGTGAAAGCTGGACAGTGAATAAGGAACACCACAGAAGAAGAATTGATGCTTTTGAGTTATGGTGTTGTAGGAAAACATTTAAAATGCCATGGGCTGCCAAAAGAAGCAACAGATCTGTGTTGGAACAAGTGCTGCCAGAGTGCTCCTTGGAGGCCAAGATGGCCAAACTTCATCTCTTATACTTTGGACATATTGTCAGGAGGGATCAGTTGCTGGAGAAGGCTATCATGATTGGTACAGTGGAGGGTCAGAGAAAAATAGGAAGACATGCACCGTGATGGATTGGGAAAGTGGTAGCTTCAATGGCTCAAGTGTGGCAATGATAGTGAGATTGGTCCAAGATCAGGCAGTGTTTCATACTGCTGTGCATAAGGTCACTATGAGTTGGTACCCACTCGATGGCACCTACTATCAACAACAACAGATGACACTTAACAACAAACACACCTCTATTAACTCAGACCAAGCTTATAGTTGACTAAAGCTGTAAACTCTGATGTATTGGTTTTAGGTTGAGGCAAGTCCATGAATTTCTCCTTTTTACTGAAATCTAGTCTGGAAAAGTAGTATTTTGTTTTTATTTATAATCCCAAAAAACCTCTTAGATACTGTCTCTCTTTGATTCCTAATTTTGACATTTAGCATATTATTTACATTTCTCAGCTTTGAACTATTCCCAATTTTCTTCATAGCTACTTATAAATTTATCCAATGCACTTAGAAAATATTAGATAATGAAATCCCCTTGTGCTCTAGGTCATGGTTCTGACTATGAGAAAATAACCATTAGGTTATACATTTGAAGACTACGGCTTTGTCTTTGCCTATGTCTACCTAAATTATTATGGACCTAATTTTTTTCTTATTAGAATTAAAAATAATATGACCTTAATATAATCTTAATATCACCTCCTAAGATTTTTGTAAGGAAAGGACAGAATTAAGAGAGAACACACACTAGGCATTGCCATTAATAATGACTATTTTTTTCCTACACTAAAAATTAATATTGCTAAATTTCCCAAAGAAGTGGCCAATAGTTTGGCATTATGTAAAAAGATAGCTTAAAAGAACATTTTACCACATAGCACTATGTACCAAAATTTATATGCCCTTCTAAATGAGAGATTATCAAGTTCAATAACACAGGATATAAAATCACTGAAATAGGAAGACAGAAATGATTAATTATTGCAAAGCAGAAGCATTGTGTTGGCAAGGTGATGGAGAATTTCCATTTTTATGCTTCTTTCATTTTTCTAATTTTAAGACTTCTAATATCTATTCTAAAAGCTTTCCTTCATTCATATTTTTGAATGCATGAGATGTCATTAATCATTCTGATTCATGAAGTGAGATTTTTGT
>NW_006408773.1:1451462-1458663 GCF_000296735.1 Chrysochloris asiatica | reverse complement strand
TATATATATACTTTAATTTAAAATCAAATGTGTACTCCTTTTTTACTTTCTATTTGTATATTAAGTATCCTTTAAAAATTCCCATTTAATTCAGATTAAAAAAAAAAGTATCAGGTCAAAGTTTAAAATTTCAAAAACCGCTGAGATAATATTTTTGCTGATTATAGAGACTTTAGAGTAGGAAGCCATTATAAGTGCCATAAATTCTGCATATGTGTGTGAGTGTGTGTTTATGTATGCTTGCATAGATTCTTGTAGATATCTCTTTTGAAAGAAGGTCAACCTAGCAGTTATATCCAAGAAATTTAATTCCTTCACAACACAAATATTGTAGCAATATTCAATAATGAACTTGCTATGTGCGACACTTAGTGTGGATGCTGGCTGAACATAGTGAAGGCTGATTGAAGCACAACAACATAGGAGAAGCTCAGTAAAAGCATAGCAAAACAGTTAAGAAAGGAAACACTTGTAGTTTTAGAATAGAAAAATGCAGCAGATGATTGTTGCCAGAGAAAAGCAGGGGTTTTACTGCAGTGAACTGGTTGCAGTCTGTCAGAAGGAAAAAGTGCACAGGAATGGCCTTGTAAACGTGTAAGAGAAAAGAAGAATACTTTTGTAAAGATTTGCAACAAAGGTGAATGACTTCATGTGTTTTAAATAATCATGTTAATAAAATAAAATACTGCGCCTTTGATTAAATTTCAAGAGCAATCTATAAGCTCCTGACATAAACACACACAGACATGAGGAGGAGGAGAAAACAAAATATAAAAGAATACTGTTATCCTTAACCAATAATCCTCTGTTAAAGAACACGTTTTTGCACATTGGTCAAGGAAAACTCTCACATGCATGAAAGTTGAAATGACAAACTTCTTACTTAGTAAATCCTTTTACAATATATCCATGGGCTGCTTAAATTTATTTCAATTCTCTTTTTGCTTGAAATTTCAACTAAGAAATCCTTATTGGGGATTGTGTAGGATATAAATACATAAATTGAAGTATAATGCAGGGGTCATCTGGCCACTAGACCAACTATTTTTCACTGAAGTACCTGCACTCCTGCAGACTCAGGAGAGTGAAGGAAGGTTTATATATTTATCGCTGTCTTAGAATATGATTGTTGTTGCTATTGATATTAAGTGCCATTGAGTGTGTTGCAACTCATAGTGATCCTGTATAGGGTTTCCCAGGAATGCCTGGTGAACTTGAACTGCCTACCTTGCAGTTCAAACTGACCTTGCAATCCTGTAATCCAGTGCATTAATTTACAGCACCATTGTGGGACTCCAGAGGATGTTTAAAATAAAAAATTTAAAACTTTTTCTTTTCTTCCTTCCCCTTCAATTTTAGTAGTCCTCAGGATTCATGCATAGTCCACATTTCTTCTCACTCTATCAACTTGCTGTGTTTGCTTAGAAACAGTAGATTGACACTTTTAATTATAAAACATCATCACTGAATGTGTCCCACCGACACCTAAAGCTCAAATGCCCAAAGAACAAATTCTTCAAATTCCTCCACATCTCCCCTATATTGCTCTTCAACTTGTGTTCTGCATTTCAATGGAAAATATTTCTATTCACCCTGCTTCCCAAGCTGTAGATCTCAGTATCACTCTTCACTTATTTCTTTGCTTTATCATACATCCCATAAATCAAATGTTTTAAATATATATTACCTCCTAAGTAGCTCTCAAATGACTGCCCTCCTCTCTCCATAGCTATACCTATCAAATTTGGGCCTTATCATCACTTGCTATTTCAAATGGTATATTTTGTATGTGTAGTGTGTGAAAAATGGAAAACCGGAACACTTGTGCTTGTGAGGGACTAAGACAGTTTTCAAAAACAGAACAAGGGGATAATGAATGGTTCAAACTCAAGAAAGGTGTGCACTGAGGTAGTATGCTTGCATTATATGTATTCAATCTGTATGCTAAACAAATAATTTGAGAAGATGTATTGCATAAAATAGAACATGACTTGTTCTCCTTAGCAGCAGCCAAAACAAGTTCAGGGGAAATTGTGGAATAGACCATCAATTGCTCATATGCAAGTCCAGGCTGAAGTTGAATAAAAGTAAAACAAGTCAATTATAGCCAAAATATTACCTTGAACATATCTCACCTTAATTTAGAAATCATGTCAAGAACAGATTTGACGTGTTAAAAAATGATTGAAGACCAGAAGAGTTGTAAGATGACATTCAGAGCATTCTATGGGAAGAGAGCAAATGGTCATTAAGAAGACATGAAAGAAGGAAAAGACCATAATGGATGTCACAAGAGACTCTTAATTTGCTCTCCAGTATAGAAATGCTAAAGTAAATAAAAGAAATGAGGAGGTAAATGAAATGAACAGAAAATTTCAAAGGGTAGTTTGAGAAAAAAAGTCAAATATTATAATAAAATATGTAAGTACATGGAGTTAGAAAAGCAAAAGGGAAGAAAATGCTCAGCACTTCTCAAACTGAAAGAATTGAAAAAAAATTTCAAACCTCAACTTGAAATACTGAAGGATTCTATGGGAAACTATTGAATGATGCAGAAACCATCAAAAGAAGATGGAAGGAGGGGTGAGTGGGGCTTGATGGAGGATTAGGGAGAAGCACTGTGGAGACCTTCACCAGTAATAACACGAAGTACCAGATGAAGCAGGTTCAGTAGACAGTTCCAGAATACTGAACTAAATATAAAGGAATATTTAAAAGGAATGGAGTCTTACTGCTAGTGGGAATTGTAGAAGTAATAAAGGTAGTGTTTTCTGATCAGCAGCAGTTGGTGGGTGCTGGAGCTGCCATTGTACATGGGATGGAGCAGGTGAAGGATCACAGAAGCACTCCCGCCACAGAGGTATTGCCGATCACTGTAGAAAGGTATGAGCTCTTATTTATTTTTATTCACTTGTCTCTCTCTGACTATGCACCTCCATTCTGGTGACTAATGGGAGTGAATGAGTGGGTGAACACTCCACCATGGAGTGTTCTACTACCACATGCACAAATCTGCTCAGTAAAGACCACTGGGCACAAAATTGAAGAAGGAGTAGGAGTCAGCTTAAAACAGAAGGGTTTCCCAAAATGTCTCTAGACAGTCCTGAGCTGTTTCTCACCAAAAGAATCCCCTAAACAGTGCTGAAGAGGGGGAGAGAGGCAGACAAAAAAGGAAAGAGGCTAAAAACTGAATCATGGATTAAGTCTAAGGAGTAACGATAATATCCTGAAATTTCTCAAGCAGCCTTGAAAGCAAGAAGCTGAGAAGGGTGCCTTAAAGTCTTACTGATATTTTGCAACAGATTTGTGTGTGTGTGTGTGTGTAGTGATTATAGATTTTAGTATCCAATCTGTTTTTTTGCTGTTTTTTTAACCCCCTTTTACCTTAGGGGTTTCTTTCTCTCCTGATGTTACCCAAGAAGAGACAGCAATCACAGTCATATAGCCAAGCTACAGACACAGCCTATAAAAGCCCACCTTTTAGGTAAGAGCTAATACTAGCTGCAATACAATAGAAAGCCAACACTCGCTACAGTTACTTTGAGTTGAGTAATAAGAAAAGTGAAAAGGGAAGCCCATCTCATAATCACATCTACCTGGAGTCAATCAAAAAACATAATAATACATCAACACACATTCAACTAATTTTTGAAAACACAGCTAATTATTGAAAATGCCCAAGAAACAACTGACGATATCAGCACACTTCCAAAAATGAGATCGATTAGCTGAAACAAACGAGGTGGATATATACCTACACAAGGCAGGTTTTGGAACTGCCTGATAAATTCAGGAGAATGATATTGAGGTGCATCCAAATGCTGGACAGAGGGGTTGAGAAAAAACAGAAGTCAGGAAAGTGCTATGGGAATAATCAAATGAGATTCAAATAGCATTGGAAATTATTCAAAACCTGCAAAAAGAGGTCCAAATATTTATTAATAATATATCAGAAATGGACAATACAGTAAAAAGATAAAGGAGTAGAATTGAAGAGATGAAAGTCAGAACCAGCAAGGTTGAATACAAATCTCTCAGTACTGTGAAGATAGGAAAGCTAGCAGGAAATAGGAAAAAAATTCTGAGAAGAGTCTTAAATTCATATAGGACAACATAAAGGCAAATAACCTGAGGATTATTGGAATTCAGGAACAGGAAGAATCACAGAAGACCACAGAAGATATAGATGAAGATCTGTGGAAGAAAATTTCCATAATATCCTGAAATATTAAAAAAAGATAAGCATTCAAGAAGCTCAACGAACCCCAGGAAGAATAGACCCCAAAAGAAATCACCAAGACCTATCATAATCAAGTTCTCTAAAATCAAAGACTCTAAGAGAGAATTCTGAAAGCAGCTAGGGAAAAGAGTAGTGTTACATACAAAGACAAGCAAATCAGATTAAGCTCTGGTCTCTCAGCAGAAACCATTCAGGCAAGAGGGCATTGTGGAGACATGTATAAAACCCTGAAACAAACAAACAAACAAACTTCCAATCAAGAATTGTCTACACAGCAAAACTGTCAATCAAATACAATAGTGTAATAAAAATATTCCAGAGTAAACAGAAGCTACGAGAATTTGTTTGCTTTGAAACATCCTAAAGTGAGTTCTTTGAACTGAGAACCAACAAGAACAGACAACAACCAGAGATTGATATACGTGGCAGCACCACCCAGAACTCAATTGACGCATGGAAAAGTCCAGAACAGAACAAAACTACAAGAACAAATTCAGAGTATCTGGGAGGTCAGTCTACTACCAAACAGGTACAATGTGAAAGATGGAAAAAAAAAATAATAATAATAGTAATAGAGATCCAGGTGATGAGGAGGTAAAATAGATTGCAGGACAAATAGACTGTTTTAAGTGGGGGGAAAAGTTAATAGAATACAGAGTAGTCTCAAAGAAAATTAACACTTCACAACATACCAAGAAAATGAAAATCCAAGAACATGGAAACATTAAAACTATAAAGAAACTGACAAGAAACAACACAAAAACATGACCTCAGTACAGGAAGGCATGCAGAACAAAGAAACTAGGAGCACTACAAAAAACAACAGACTGATAGCAATTAATTCATACATATCAATAATTATACTGAATGTCAACAGATTGAATGCATCATTTAAGAAATGGAGAGTGGTGGAATGGATAAGAGAACAAGATCCTTCAGTATGCTGTCTGCAAGAGCCACATCTTACACACAAAGACAAAAATAGATTAGAAGTTAAAGGACAGAAAAAAATATAGACCAAGCTAATTGCAATAATAAAATAATGAGCAGATTAATGTAATCCACCATATAAATTAGAAAAAGTAAGAGAACCACATGATCATATCGAGTGATGCAGAAAACTAATTCTAACAAATCTAACATCCATTCCTGAAAAAAAATACTCAACAAAGTAGGAATTGAAGGGAAATTCCTCAACATAATTAAGAGCATAATACAAAACCAATAGCCAACATCATTCTTTATAGAGAGAAATTGAAAACCTTCGCTTTGTGAGCAGGAACCACACAAGAATGCTCTTTATCACCACTCCTATTCAATATTGTGTTGGAAGTGATAACCAGAATTATAAGGCAGTATAGGAAAATAAAATGCATCCATAATGTCAAAGAGTAGTAAAACTCTCAATTTGCAGATGATATGTTCATATACATAGAAAACCCCAAAGACACCTGAGTGAGATAGAAAGGAATATCAGGAAATATGATTACAAAAAACTTATAAATTTTTCTTCAGCCTGTGACTGATTGGAATACCTAAAAGGGGCTCTAGAACTTGTCCAGCGAAACAGGCTACTTGCAGAGCCCTTGTAGTATATAGTATCTTAGGTGAAATCATGATCCCCATCCAGAATGTTCTGAAGTGGAACATTCCCATTTGAAAGCACATGCAGAGCAGCCCAGAGCTGCTAGATGAACAGAAGATACTTCCTGAAAGAAAGATGAGCAGGAAAAACCAAAATTAAAAAAAAAAAAATGGCAGTATGTTTGGCTATTACAAGAACAAGCAAGCTGTTCTCCTGGGAGTCATCAAGGCAAGCATTCAAGTCCCTTCAAGACAAAGGAACTTCAAATCTGAAACTCAAAGGGAAAACACAAGCAAGCAGGTAAGCTGTCTGGTGACTGCATTGGCCTACATGTGAGTGGAAGTCAGGGAAAGTCAGTAATGAAGATACAGGCTGAGTTCTACCAAGTTCCATAGACTCCTGTCGCCCTGGCAATGAGAGAGAGAAGAAGAGGGCTGGTTGGTTCGTTGTTTGGGGAGACTTGGGAACGCCTGAGGCCATGTACATTGACCTAGCCTCTGAAGGCTAAAGCTGCGAATGAAGAGTTTAGCTGATATGAAGTTGGGGGAGACGCACAAAAATGCCAAAATTTGGAAATCGTACCAATTTGACCTAGCTTCCTTGGCTTGATGATCAGAGTTCAACTAGAGGAAGATAAAGAAATTTAAATAAAGGAAGCAAGTGTAAAGAGCTACAATTTGATGACCTTGACCCATACTCAATGGATGTAGAATCTCAAAATACCAACTGAGAAGAAAGGAGTCTTCACATCAAGGATCGAGCCTATTCCCTCAGTTTACAGTATGGGTAAGGATGGATAACTTAGACATTGTCCACATAAAATGCAAATGCAGCGGCTATAAGGACACAAAGTGACTGGCTTACAAGTTTGAAGATGGAGTTTAGTTTCAGAGTGTGCTGGGGGAAGGTACAGTCCCCACTGAATAGTCTTAATCTTGTCTAGATGGGTCTGGTGAAAGGAGATAAATAAGATTCTTATGATTCAATAGTAAGTAATTGTTTTCTTGGCTAATTGCTATAGTCACAACTGTAAATGGAGTAGTTAATCTTACATTTCAGGAACATAGGACCCTACAACCCCCTAAGGTGAAGAGAATGAGTGGAATGTGAGACCATAACCAGAGACTAGGTGACACCAGAGATGGAGGCAGAGGTAGTGGCATGGAGATATAGAGCAGCTTAGGACTCTAGACTCATGAAAGAGAAAGGCTGAGTGTTGGCAGCCAGGGGGCAGGCTTGCAGAATATGCCGTTTGGTTGTTTAAATTATTATATATTCCTGAGTATTTTTGCATATACGGAAGGAGGAAGTACAAGGTTCATTGAAGGAATTGGCAAAGAACAAGGCACCAGGAATTGATGGAATAAAAATGGAAA
>NW_006408773.1:1445595-1449887 GCF_000296735.1 Chrysochloris asiatica | reverse complement strand
ACACACACACACACAGAGGGAAAAGAAGCAAATACTGCTTTTGATGCTGCATGGAGGGGATTGTAGTCATTGCAGTGAAATGAAATACAATAGGATGAGTACAAAACCAGTGTTCTCCCATGTAAACTATCATTTAATTCACAATAAAAGTTAAAAAAAAAAAAAAATGATGGAAGGAATATGCAGAATCACTGTACCCAAAAGAAATGGTTGGTATTCACCTATTTCATGAAGTAGCATATGATCAAGAGCCAAATTTACTGAAGGAAGAAGTCCACAGTACACTGAAAGCATTGGCAAAGAAGAAGACTCAAGGAATTTATGGAATACATATGGAAAACTTTCAACAAATTGATACAACACTGTCGGCACTCACTCATCTATGCCAAGAAATTTGATGAGTTCCATATTTGTCCCCATTCCAAAGAGAGGTGACTGAAGGGAATGTGGAAATTAACAGACTGTATCCTTAATATGACATGCAAGTAAAATTTTGCTAAAGATAATTTAAAAAGGCTGTAACAGTACATTGATAAGGAACTTTCAGAGGTTCAAACTGATTTCAGATTAGGATATGGGAAGAGGGATATCATTGCTAAGGTTAGATGGCTCTTGACTGAAAACAGAAAATACCAGAAAGATGTTTATTTGTTCTTTATTGACTGTGCAAAGGCTTTCTATTGTGTGGATCATGACAATCTCTAGACAACAGAGAAAGTATTCCAGAACACTTAATTTTGCTCATAAAAAAACTACATAGAACAAGAGGCAATAGTTTGAACAGAACAAAGAGATACTGAATGGTCAAAACCAGGTAATGTGTGTGCCAAGGTTGCATCCTTTCACCATACTTATTCAATCTGTATTCTGAGCATATAATATGAGAAGCTGCATTATATGAAGAATGCTCATTAACAATACATAATATGCAGATGATATTACTCTGCTTTCTGAACATGAAGAGTATGTAAAATATTTACTGATGACGATCAGAAAGGATGGCCTTCTTTATGGGTTACACCTCAATGTGAAACAAACAAACAAACAAACAAAAAAACCCTCATCATTGGACCAATAAATAACATTATGATAAGTGGAGAAAAGATTGAAGATGTCAAAGCCTTCATTTTGCTCAGACCAATCATCAACACTTATGGAAGCAACAGTCAAGAAATCAAATGACATGTTTCTATGGCAAATCTGCTGTACAAGACTTCTTTAAAATGCTCAAGAAAAAAATTTCAGTTTGAGGACTAAGTTATTCCTGATCCAAGACATGGTATTTTCAAAAGCCTGAAACACATGCTAAAGTTGAACAATGAGTAAGGAAGAGGGTAGATGTATTGATATATTTGTGTTATGGTGCTGGAGGAGAATATTAAAAATACCATGGATTGCCAAAAGAACAAACCAATCTATGTTGGAAGAAGTACATCCAGAATGCTCCTTAGAAGCCAGGATGTTTAGACTTTGTCTCTCATACTTTGGACATATTATCAGGAGGAACCAGTCCCTGGAGAGGGACATAATGCTTGCTAAAGTAGGGGGTCAGTGGAAAAGAGAAAGACCTCCAATGGGATAGATTGTCACATTGGCAACAGCAACTGTCTCAAGTGTAATAGTGATTGTGAGGTTGGTGCAGGACTGGGCGGTGTTCTGTTCTGTTTTGCTTAAGGTTGCTTTGAGCCCTTACTGATATGAAGGCACCTAACAACAACCCTTATCATCCATCTCTCAGCCTATCTTAGGTAAAATTACAAGAAGTATACCACAAACACACTTATTTCTGGCATAAAGGAAGACCTAAATCCAATTATCTGAGGCAGGTTGTGGGTCAACCATGATAGTGAAAAGGGCCTCTCAGAAATTTGTTTTGTTCTTAGTATATTAATTCATAAAATTCACAACAGCAACAATACTGTTAATAGGCTACCAGATTCTGCTAACCAGGTTCAATCAAGTTGCTTCATCAATAAAGCATAAGATAAATCTTTCAGACTTGATAACATATAAACTTCACTAGTTGTTTTTGTTGTTGATTTTTGTTGACATCCTGCTAGTTGGTTCCAACTCATAGCAATCCTGTATAGGGTTTCCAAGGAGTGACTGGTGGGTTTAACCTATAGACCTTGTGGCCACTATAAATTAGTAGTGGCACTGTAAGGTACTCTCAGGACCTCATGGTCAATTTGAAACACAATGTCCATAGTTCAAATTCACCAGTCACTTCTCAGAAACCCTATATGTGGTTGCTATGAGTCAGAAATGACTCAAAGGCATGTAACAACAACAATAACCTATCTATGTTTTAGGAGGCCTGGTGACACAGTCATTAAAGTGTTTGGCTGCTAACTGAAAGGTCAGCAGTTAGAATCCACCAGCTACTCCTCAGGAGAAAAATGAAGCAGTCGGCTTCCGTAAAGATTTATAGACTTGGAAGCCATATTGTTGTTGTTGTTAAGTGCCGTCGAGTCGATTCTGACCCATAGCGACCCTGTACAGGGTTTCCGAGGGTGTAAATCCTTATGGGAGTAGAAAGCCTCATATTTCTCCCGCAGAGCGGCTGGTAGTTTTGAACCACTGACCTTAAGGTTCGCAGTCCAATTCGTAACCACTACGCTACCAGAGCTCCTGGAAGCCATATAGGGCAGATCTAAGCTTTTATTCAGGGTCCCTATATGTCAGTATCAAATTCACAGGGGTAGAACTGGATATATTGCTTTAAAAAAATAGTGTTTTGATCTAATTATGATTCATAAATATTTTTGACAGCAACAGGAGATAACTGTTTTTCCTTAATAGAACACACCATAGACTTTGAATCTCCCTTGTTCCTTTTTGTAATTGTTTTAAAGTTTTAAAATGTATTTTGAATTTCACCATGGATGTCTGCGATTGCTTTTTGTGGCTAATTCACCAGATTTCTCATTAGGTTCTATGATGAATTTCTAAAGGTTCGTGTTACATTTAGAAAAAGCAATTGCTTCATTCAAGAGGGAAAAAAAACCCAAAAAACTATTTTTCAGTATTAAAGAGTTCATGAAAGAACAATGGAAATGATTATCTTATATGGAAAATAACAAAAGAACATTAATTCTGATATCTGTATATCAGAATTCTCCTTTGCATTTTTAAAATAAGCACTTGAACTCTACATTTCCCAATCAGGTACTGAAGCACTTTCTTTGTTTGATTTGTTGTTCTGTGGGGTGACAGCTTTCAACTGATTGACAGCCACCTGAATTCTGAATTATCAAAGCCTTATAGAAGGTCATCTAATAGAGCTTCCTGGTGTTTTCAATACACTCTATGTGTATAATTTTCCTAAGAATGGGGCGGGGGGGGGGGGACCAGAATGTGACAGCATTTTCTTAAATGGGAATCATTTAAAAGCTAATCATTTGCAAGAAAACAAAAATCAACCTTCAGCTGCAAAATAAAAATAATCATTATAACAAATGAAGCATATCTGGTGAATCACAAAAAGCATGAATTACAATTGAACATCATCAGAATACATGATAATTTATGATTAAGTCATACAGCAAATGAACATTTTGCTGCTCATTGTGAAGCATAATATTTAGCAAAGTTTAATGATCAGATAGTATAAAAGATCTATGCTTTAGTAAATTGAATTTCTGGCATGGGATTAGTCAAAGTTGCAATCAACTCATATATTTAGACAAAAGTACACATTAAAAATAATTGTAACCCTTTTAATGAAAAACTTTGTGAGTTACCCTTTTACACATGAATTTATGTGCATGTACATTAATTGCGACCATTTCCTAATCACCCAAGAGAGACTATTAGTGTCCAATGGAGTTTATTGTATCTGGCCAGTCTCTCCTCTAGGGTCAAATTTCCAAAATGTCCAAATAACCAATGAGTTTAACATAATACACATAGATAGTCACACATGTTTTTTAAGTTTCTAAATAAGGAGATCTAATTTAAGTTACTATATAAGTTCTTCCTTATCAAGTATCTTAAATGCATATATATAATACACATAAAGCCAAATTCTCCAGCATAGTGTTTGGCACATAGTGGACACACACACAAAAAATATCCTAAAGCAGAAAATAATAGAAAGATGTTTACCTGTGCTTTATTGACTACACAAAAACTTTTGATTGCATGGATCATGACAAGCTATGGACAACATTGCGAAGTATGAATATTCCTGAACACTTAATTGTGATTATGAGGAATCTGTACATGGACCAGTTGTTCAAAGAGAACATGGGAACACTGAATGGTTTAAAATTAAGAAAGGTGTGCAACAG
>NW_006408773.1:1443352-1445095 GCF_000296735.1 Chrysochloris asiatica | reverse complement strand
GAATCGATCTTTTTCTGTTATGGTGTTGGAGGAGAATATTGAAAGTGCCATGGGCTGCCAAAAGAACCAATAGATCCGTTTTGGAAGAAGTGCATCCAGAGTGCTCCTTGGAGGCCAGGATGGCCAAACTTCATCTCTCATATTTCAGACATATTGTGAGGAGGGAGGACCAGTCGCTGGAGAAGGATATCATGTTTGATAAGGTGGAGGGACAGAGAAAAAGAGGAAGAAACCCAATGAGATGGATTGGCAAAGTGGCAGCATCAGTAGGCTCAAGCATGGTAACAATTGTGAGGATGGTCCAGGATCATGCAGTATTTCATTTTGTTGTGCATAGAGTTGCTTTGAGTCGGTACTGATTCAAAGTACCTAACAATAACAACAAAAGTATCTAATCTAATTTCTAAACATTCTGATCGTCTTGGCAGCCTCACTCCCTGATTAAACTGTTAACTACTTGAGGTTATTTACTTACCCCTGATCTTCTTTATGTCCTCCGTGCTTAATTCAGCATCTGGCACACAAAAATGATCAAAGAATTTGTTGTTGTTAAGTGCCGTTGAGTCGGTTTCAACCCATAACAACCCTGTATAGGGTTTCCGAGGAGCAGCTGGTGAGCTTGAACTGCCGATCTTGCAGTTCAAACGGCTTTGCAGTCTGGAGCATTAGCCCACAGCGCCATCAAAGAATGGGTGGATAGAAAGATGGATGGCTTATTTTAACACTTATCTCCATATATTTTACCACAGTTTAGAATTCTGACTCCAAAATACTAATGTTCCTTTGGTTTAAAGCTTTGGTTTGAGCTCCTCAACCCCCCTCCCTTTTTTTTTTTTTTTTTTTAAAGTATATTTTATTGTATGTTTCTATGATCTAAATAATTTAGTCTGTGTGGCACTGTGGTTTAATGTGCCAGACTACAAAGTCATTTGACCTTCAATGTTGGTTGTTCAAGCTCACCAACTGTTTCTTAGAAACCCTATACAGGGTCACTATGTGTTGGAACTCAATTGATGGCACTTCATAACAGCAAAATAATTTAACTCTTGTTGTTGTTATTAAGGGCCACCGAGTCGGTTCCGAATCATCATGATCTTGTGTAAGTTTTGCAAGAAGCAGTTGGTGGATTTGAACTGCCGATCTTTTGGTTTAACGGTCCATGCCAATCCTATAGCACCACAGCAGGAGTCACTAATATGGGTCCAGATACATTTCCTTAAAATTGATAGATGAGGGAAAAAAAGACCTGCAATTCAACATTAAAATAAATTGAGACTAAACCAACACAGACAAGGATAATCTGTATCTTAGTTATTTTCAACAGGCAGAGAAGCATTTTAACCAGAACTAGTAAAAAATAGATTTTCATTAAATAAATTTTTATAGCAAAAATAAAGAACAATCTATGCAACGTAAAATAATTGTTATACCAAAGTTAATCAGATAAGTAGGGAGGAGAGAGTAATTGAATTATCAGGGTATTTTGTCTTTACAAGACAAAGTATATATACACGTCCCTGTATAAACTTATACGATTGGGATTTCATTTTATGCTGGTTTCCCTGGATAAATCCAAATATGGTTATACATCCAATATATGATGTAATTTTTTTAATGTTTTATTGTGAATTATATGATAGTTTACATGAGAGAACCTCAGTTCCATATTCATTCCATCGTATATCATTACATTGCCGTAGTTCCAATCCCCTCCATGCATTTTCTTCCGACCAAAGGGCATAT
>NW_006408773.1:1440789-1443252 GCF_000296735.1 Chrysochloris asiatica | reverse complement strand
AAAGTCCCCAGCCGCTTAATCCCTCCATGTCATCATCTCTGTCTCCATCTCAGGCATCCCCAGTTCTCTGGGTGGGGTCCCGTTCTTGGCTCTTATCCGTTGGTGGTCCCAGAGACCTCCGCTCCTAGACTGGAGAAATAATCGCTCTCTTCCTTGCTACAAAACATCTACCCTCGCATTTCCAACACGCACAATCTGTCTTGATAACCATTATTCACTACAGTATCGCACGTTACCCATGTGTATTTCATTTCATCAGATCCACCTAGACAAATTGGATAGTACTCATTGGTGATTCTGCCTTCCTCCATGCCCCCTAGGTCTAGGTTTCCTCTTGAGAGCTAGTAAGCCAGTTACTTCTTGCCTTTGTAGTCCCTCCCTCCCCATTTGGGTATCCAATGTTCAAGTTGCCCCTCTCTGTCTACTCTGTGTGTGGAGGGGGTGGGAATGTTTCTTGCTATAAGGATTTGTCGCCTCTTTTGTGTCACTGCATTCGTATGCATAGGTCAAGTTCATCAGCTTGGATCAGCTCAATCGTCTTTCCCCCCACCTCCTTATTTCTTCTCCTGGTTGAGCTCTGATCATCCAGTCATCCAGTCCCGGTCATGTGGATGTCATCTGCAAGTGTGGGTGTTCTTGTGCACATGCCCTCTCTTCCCATCAGCCGGCAGCTCCATTCTCCACTTGAGTCCTCCATGGCCACGTCACTGACTCTGGGCCTAGGAGTCCTCAGGTCTCCTGGCACTGCTTGCCAACCAGGTCCCCAACCGGGACCACAGAAGCCCTCTGAATATTGTGAGGCTTAGCTAGCCGCTTCATTGCTGCCTTTACCCCATTTCTCCCCAATGGTGATGCGTGTATTTACCAATCCGAGCATGCATTTCCACCGAGTCTCAGTTTTGGGAGGGGGGGCCTACGTTGGTGGGACCCAACCGACTGCCCCAATGTCTCCTAGGGGAGCGACCCGTTTGTTCCCATAGCAGCAGTCCATCTGTCTCCATTGTGTCGTGTTTTTCCTGTAGGTCTTCCATTCGAGACGTATCTTTTGTTCTTCTCACCATTCCAGGCTCGTCAGCTCATCCCTTCAAGTGGGGAGTTCTTATCTCTGGTTATCTGGATGTGGTTCTGGTTTCTACCTATAGTTTTATGTATTGCCAGGCTCGGCAGAAAGCCTCGTTCACCGGGTACGCTGTAGCCCTGTTTTAGGTATTCCAATCAGTTAAAGGCAGAAGACGGACTTACAAGCCTTCTAGTGTGGTATTTCTGACTATTCCTTCCTCTCCCCCTCCAGTGTCTATGCTATATTGTAATGCAAGGGAAAACAAGATACAAAAAAACAGTCAAGCATCTTAACACGATTCCCCGCCCATTCCAACCATGTGTCAAACCCTGTATCTCAGAGCCCTGGAGATCCAAGGCTGTGCACACATCCTCCTTTATCTCTGTCACACTTGGTCTGCCTAAACATGCCCTATTGTTCTCCCATTTGCCCCTTTTCTCCACTTCCCTCTCCCTCCCTGTATATAGCCCCCCTCCCCATCACCAAGCTCTCCTGAGCCCAATCACCGCCCTGTGCTCCACCCTCCGCCCTTCTCCCCATCCAACACCCATTTCCCAGCAACCAACAAAAACTTCTCCCTACCCCTCTTTAGTATAATTTCTTTTTTTTAGTCTTTTACAGTAGTGGTCCCACGCAGTATTTCTCTTTTTGTGACTGACTAATTTCACTCAGCATAATGTTCTCAAGGTTCATCCATGTTATGCGGTGGCTTTCCGCTCCCTTGTTATTCTTCAGTGTAGCATAATATTCCATTGTGTGTATGTACCACAATTTGTTTATTCATTCTTCAGTTGATGGGCACTTTGGCTGTTTCCATCTTTTTGCTATTGTAAATAATGCTGCTATAAACATTGGTGTGCATATATCTTCTCGTGTTGTGGCTCATTTTTCTTGTGGGTAAATACCGAGTAGAGGAATTGCTGGATCATAAGGTATTTCTATTTGAAACCTTCTGAGGAAATGCCATATTGCTTTCCAGAGAGGTCGGACCATTTTGCAGTCCCACCAGCAATGCAGGAGTGTCCAAGTCTCTCCACATCCCTGCCAGCATTTATTGTCTTCTTCATTTTTCATCTTTGCTGTTATTGCTGGTGTGAGATGGTATCTCATTGTTGTTTTGCTTTGCATCTCTCTAATGGTTAGTGATCGTGAGCATTTCTTCATATGTTTGTTGGCTGCCCTGATCTTTTCCTTAGTGAAGTGTCTGTTCATATCCTATGCACACTTTTTAATTGGGTTATTTGTCTTTTTCTTGTAGAGGTGTTGCAGTATCCTGTATATTCTGGAAATTAGCCCCTTGTCTGATATGTCATTGCAAAAGATTTTTTCCCATTCTGTGGGATCCCTTTTGACTCTTCTGGTGAAGTCTTTTGATGTACATAAGTTTTTAATTTTTAGTATGT
>NW_006408773.1:1436732-1437996 GCF_000296735.1 Chrysochloris asiatica | reverse complement strand
AGTCTCTGAGTTTGTTCTTATAGTTTTGTTTTGTTACCAATTCTTCTTTCTGTTGACTTAATTCAGGGAGGTGCTGCCACGTCTGTCATTCTCTGGATGTTGTCTGTTCTTGTAGGTTCTCAGTCCACAGAACTCCCTTTAGGATGTTTTGTAGTGCAGGGTTGGGTTTGGTAAAATTCCATAGCTTCTGTTTATCCTGGAAAGTTTTGACAACACCATCATATTTGATTGAAAGCATTGCTGGTTTAAGGATTCTTGGTTGGCAGTTTTTTTCTTCCAGGGTTTCATATATGTCTCCCCATTGCCTTCTCGCTTGCATGGTTCCTGCTGAGAGATCTGAGCTTAATCTGACTTGCTTTCCTTTGTATGTGACTTTTCTGTTTTCTCTGGCTGTGTTCAGAAGCATCTCCTTATCTTTGAGTTTGGAGAGCTTGACTATGATATGTCTTGGTGATTTTCTTTTGGGGTCTGCCCTTCTTGCAGTTCGTTGAGTTCTTGTACGTTTATTTTTTCACTTTTCAGGATGTTGGAGAAATTTTCTTGCAGTAGTTCTTTGACTATTTCCTCTGTGGATTTGTGTGATTCTTCTTGCTCTGGAATGCCAATAATTCTAAAGTTATTCCTCTTCATGTTGTCCAGCAGGAATCTTAGACCATCTTCAGAATTTTTTTATCCTTTTTTGTGTTTGTTCTTCTTAGTGGTATTGAAAGACCTGTCTTCCAGCTCGCTGATTCTTGCTTCCATCTCATCTATTCTTTCCTCTGCCCTTCCAGAGTGTTTTCTATTTCTGCCATTTTGCTAATGATTGTTTGGACCTCTTTCTGTAGGTTTTGAATTGTTTCTAATGCTGTATGTATCTTGTTTGATTGCTCTTGTAGCACTTTCCTGACTTCTTCCTTATTTTTCTCAACTCCATTGTAGAGTAATTTGAAACATTTCATAATCATTTTTCTGAATTCTTTCTCAGGCATTTCCAGGGCCTGCCCTCCTTCCATAATGGATTCCAGGTCTACTTCTCGGTCATTTGTCTCAGATATTTATCTTTTTTCTGGTCATGTGTTGATATGGTCATCTGCTTTTGCTTCTTAGACATTTGTAATGTTTATCTGTGGCCCTATTACTTAAGTGACTATGTATTTTGGTACTTTTTTATGTTTTATGATTGTTTCCAGGAAGATGTGATCAGGGTGTGGTCTTCCCTTTTCCTTCTTCTTATTGCTTAACCCAGAGTAACTTTCACAGGTGTTGCCTGTTTCCCTGGTAT
>NW_006408773.1:1430885-1436173 GCF_000296735.1 Chrysochloris asiatica | reverse complement strand
AGCTTAATATAAGTATGTTTTTAAAGTCCTAACTCTCTTTCAGTCACTTCTGCCCTCCTCTCCCTGCTGTTAGGTGCTGTCTAGTCAATTCTGACCCATAGCGACCCTGTATAGGGTCTCCAAGGAGCGGCTGGTCGGCATGAACCACCGACCCTGCAGTTCAAAAGGCTTTGCAGTGTGTCACCTCAGCCCACAGTGCTGTGCTGGACTCCTCTCAAACCAGTGAAAAAAAAGCAGACCATATACGACGCACATCTGCATCTGCTGTATAGGGTTTCTGAGGAGCGGCTTGTGAGCTTGAACCACCAACCTTGCAGTTCAAAAGGCTTTGCAGTGGCACCTTAATCCACAGTGCTACAATGGGACGCCTCTCAAACCTGTGAAAGTAAGCCGACCAAATAGGACACACATCATCATCTCCTGTATAAGGTTTCCAATGAGTGGCTGGTGAGCTTGAACCACCGGCCTTGTCGTTTAAAAGAATTTGCAGCACAGCGTCTTAACCCACAGCACTACACTGGGCTCCCTCTCAAACCAGTGAAGAAAGGCAGACCAAATCCGAGTCTCAGCTTGGTCTGAGTGTGTGAGTTCCTGGCAGAGGAAACAGCCAGTGGTGGGGTTGGGTCTTGGCCACTCGGTTAAGCCCCCACCTCCATTCACCCAGATATATGTGGGCAAACCGTGAGCGCACCTATTCCCGACACCAAAGAAGAAAAATAAAATCGGAACTACCCAAAATCGGCAAAGCACACCGTGTACTTTCCCCCCCCCCAAATGTTTCTGCAGAGTGTTTCCATGGTGTCTCTGTGGCCCCTATTTAGTCCCGCAGTTTTGTCTAGCCCAGGATGTGGGCTCAGGCCTCCGAGCCTGGCCAGCGGGTTTAAAGGTATGCAATTTCCCACCTCTGCTCCAAATTCCATAGGCTATAAGCCTTCAAGCCTTTAAACCATTCCTATCTTTGTGGGTCCAAATTTTGAAGCTATGTCTTGCCTCTATTTTTCCTGGAATTCTGAGTTATTGCTGATGGCAACCTTCTCTATGCCTTCACCCTAGCCGCCAGCAAGCCCTGTCCTCCCTGCTTCTTCAGTAAGTCTGTAATGTCCTTACTCTGTTTCAGGCCCTTCTGAGTTCTTCCACTTGTTGAAATGCTGTGGAGTGGATTATGACCCACAGCGACCCAGTATAGGGTTTGCAACAGCAGTTGTTGACCTAGAACCACAGTTCCTGCAATTCAAAAGGCTTTGCAGTCTGGCGGATTAAACCACAGCAGGGGTTCTTTGTTACTGGTGTTAAGCTGCTACTCAAGGGCATCTCAGCTTGGGCTGGCCCAAACCATGATGCTTTGATGGGCGGGCCTGAGGCTAGGAGCCTGGGCAGAGGGCTGGCCTAGGCCAAAGAAGTGGGCCATGGGCTTAGTGCTTGCAAGCAGATGGGGTCTGTTTTTGATGACGTCTAAAATGCCTCTCTTTGTCTCCCTGTGACTTGAGCCTCCCAATTTGCCCTATATACATGCTGGTAATGCCTAATGTGACAATGAGGACCCCACTGGGATGGACTATGTTGGTTCCTGTGGCCCCATTAGCTCTCTGTGAGTGTTTTCCCTTTGAAAGGGTCTGCTCAAGCCCTGCTAAGTTCTGCAGTGGGCGGGACCGTCCCCCAGATGGGAGCCGGGAGCAGATATGTGGAAACTCAAAATGTTCATAACTCCTCAATAGTTTGATCCTTCAAAAAAACAAGTTCAAAAAGTTGCTGCCTAATGTTTGATGTTTGCCCAAAAGCTGTCTGTCTACCAGGTGGGGGTCCCCCTTTGTGATACCGCCCCCTGCTTTCTCCCAAGCCCATATACCTGTGCTGCCCAGTCAGGGAAGAGCCAGAAGTCCTTATATGATGTAATTTTTGCAATAGCATTCTGGTAAAATGTTTGCAATTTGGAAATGTATACCATAATTTGTAAACACACAAAAAAAGGAAATATACAGAAAGACAACAAGCTAGAAGAATAGCAGCAAGCAGAGTATGTGCCATTTGGCTACTTTTCCCACCACCCTCAACTTTAGTCAATAGTATGGAATTCTAACAAAGATTAATTAGAAACTGTTTTGAAACTGGGGAATACTATATCAAATTTATCAGCTGATTATTAATGATTGGTTTGCAAATAAGAATTATATCTACTAACATTTCAGTCAATAAGGCCCTGGAAATGTTGAGAAAATTATAGAACATTTGCAATAGATATAGTAGTTCACCAATATTGTAACATTAACCTGGGATAAATGTACCAGAGAACAAAAGGAAATTTCAATTATGCAAGTTTGAGACTTGGTGTGGCACTGCTAGATAAAGATCTGGACCACAAGATTGATTTGAACCACAGCCACTCCTTGAAAACCCCATACAGGGTCTATATGAGTTAGAACTAACTGGACAACACTTACAAAAACAAAAACCTAAAAAATTCTTTAGCTTTACTGTGAGGATCAGAGTAAATATCTTGTATTCCATCACTTTAAGAGACAGAAAATATTATACAAATGTCAGCTGCTATAATTATTATATTTAAATATTTAAATGTAATTATCTATTTATTATTCAGTTTTCAACCTTGTATAGGATTTCCAAGGAGCAGCTGCTGAGTTTGAACCACCAACTTTGTGGTTAGCAGCCCACTACTGATCCAACAGTGCCACACCAGGACCCTGAGTTAAGGAATAAGGATCACGATCTCTCTATAATAAAATAATAATAATAATAAACCAGAAAGGACTACTCAAATTTCCTACTTTCAATAACTCTGCTTTCTATAGTGTGCATACCTCTTTGATCAAGAGCAATTCCTTCAAAGAACAGTCCACTTTAGTTTGGCATTCCAGAACCCTGTATTGGGATAGCATTCCATCTGGCATCCATAGCTGTTGTGCCAAGAAAGTTGTTAAACCTGATTTCTCAATCTGACTTTTTTTTTCTTTCTAAGCAAGTGCAAAACTACACTCTAGCAAAGCACTTTGGGTCCAAGCTAGAGGCTTATTCCTGTATCTTACACATAGCATTCAGGGAAAACAGAATAGATGGCAGCCAAGAGAAAACTGGAAGTCCATAAATTTCATTTATGTTACCAATGTTTACAGCATTAAAACCATTTTGTTAAGGAATTGAAACTATTTCATGAAGGAATCATTTTATTTGTACTTTGTACAAATTTAGGCACAATCTTCAGTCATTTTATATGCTATCAATCACCAGGCTCTTCTAATTTTATCTCCTTTGTATATCTCAAATCCATCTGTTTCTCAGAGTCTCCACTGCCATCGTTCTTGCTCTGACCCAATACCAATCTTTATCTGGACTACTGCAATAACTTCCAAATTGGCCTCCTGAGCGCCATTCTATCTCCACTTCCCATCTACTCTCAACACTCCTGCCACCTTAACCTTTTAAAAAACAGAACTCTTTTCATGCCTGTACTCTCTCCTAGGATTTACCATACTTAAAACTTTTCAATAATTTTTTTTTTAAATATAATTCTAGCATCAAAATAAAGTCCTGCTGTGGCACTATAGGAGAAGCACTGAATAGCTATCCCCAAGTTTTGTGGTTTAAAATCACTAGCAGTTCCTCCAAAATCCGATACATCGGTACTATGAGTTGCAAATGACTTCACAGCACTTAAAAACAACAAGCATCAAAATGAATTTTTAAAATCTATTCCCCAGACTCCTGGTGTGGCACTGTAGGATAAACACTGAAATGCTAACTGTAAGGTCGGCAGTTCAACCCATCAGCTGTTCTTCAGAATTCTTATACAAGGTCATCATGTGTTGGAACTGACTCCACAGATCGTAACAACAAAAACAACAAATGTGGGTACCATTCGGTCAAGAAGCTCAATCCAGGCTTTGCTAGAGCTCCTTGACATCTTCCAGCAATATATTTGCATCACACTCCCCTGCAGTTTCTCTGCTCCAGACACACTGTGTGTATGCACTTTGTATGTTTATGAATAGACAACAAAGGGAACTAGTTGCCCTTGAGCTGAGTCCAATTCATGGCCAACCCGTATGTGCAGAGTAGAAATGCACTCCATAATGTTAGGAAGACTGTGACTTTGGGGCACAGATTGCCAGGTCTTTCTTCAGAAGTATCTCTGAATGGGTTTGAACTACACCCACAGCGCCACACCAAGATTTCAAATATACATATATGTTGTTGTTGTTGTTGTTAAGTGCCATCGAGTCGGTTCCGACCCATAGCGACCCTGTACAGCGTTTCCAAGGGTGTAAATCTTTACAGGAGTAGAAAGCCTCATCTTTCTCCCACGGAGTGGCTGGTAGTTTCAAACCGCTGACCTTAAGGTTCGCAGCCCGATTTGTAACCACTACGCTACCAGAACTCCTTATACATATATACACACACATATATATACATGACCCTGTTGGCTACATACGATGAGCTAACCACAAGTTCCGAAGTTCGAGTCAAGCAGCCACTACTAGTGAGAAAGATGAAGTTGTCTGCTCCTCAAAGATTTAAAAAAAATAATAAAGCCTCAGGAACCGTATACAGGGTGGCTATGAAGCAGACTGGGCTCAAGAAACTTAACAATGTACATGTATATGCAAAACATATACTAATATGTATGCTGTTGTGGTTACGTGCACGTGTAAGTGTACATGTAGGTATAAGTGTACATGTATTTGTTGTTGAGTACCGATTCATAACAAACTTTTGTACATCAGAATAAAATACTGCAGGGTCCCATGCCAATCTCACAATCATTGAGCCCACTACTGCTTAAACTCTGGCAATCCATCTCGTTGGGGGAGGGGGGTCTTCCTCCTTTTTGCTAATTGTTTATTTTACCAAGTATGATGTCCCTTCCCATAATATGTCTGAAGTATGAGAACCAAAGTCAGACCATCCTGGACTCTAAGGAGCATTCTGGCTGTAGTTTCCAACAAGATGAACAGAAAGTTGCATCTTTCTCCTAGAAGTACCTGATGGACTCCAAATGCTGACTTTGTGGTTAGCAGCTCACTGTGTAACTCACTACGCTGCTGTTGTTAAGTGCTTATTCATACAGTTATGGAGAATTTTGTTTTATATATGTCAAAGTGTAACCTATACTGAAGGCTTCATCATTGTTGTTAAGGGCTGTGGAGTCAGTTCCGACTCACAGTTCAAACCAAATTTGCAGTCCAGCAGCACCACACCAGGACTCTAACCACTACACTACCAGCCAGAAATATGTATGCATGTATAGATGTATGTATGTATATATATATATATAT
>NW_006408773.1:1427419-1430775 GCF_000296735.1 Chrysochloris asiatica | reverse complement strand
TAAAGACTTATAGCCTTAGAAACCCTATGCAGGGTCACTTTGAGTGAGAACCTACTCCACGGCAAATAACCAAATCTCTCTCTCTCTCTCAGCCTGATACGTATATATACAATGTTGTTAAGTGTCCTTGATTCTGTTCAGACTCCGAGTGACCGTGTAGAATCATTCTCCTTAGGACACATAAAAAAAAGCACTGTGTCTTCTTAACAAAAATTTCAGATTACAAAGCAGTCTAAATTATCACTAAGCACCACAATACATTTTGGTGATAACTCATATGATTAGACTTATATTTTTTATCATTGCTATTGTAACATTCAAACCTACTGCCATAGAATTAATTTTGACTCACAGACACTCTATGTTGGATTTCTGAGGCTCTGGTAGTGTAGTGTTTATGAATCAGGCTGCAAACCTTAAGATCAGCAGTTTGAAACTCCCAGCCGCTCCATGGGAGAACGATGAGGCTTTCTGCTCCTGTAAAGTTTTACAGCCTCAGAAACCCTGTACAGGGTCGCTATGGGTTGGAACCGACTCAACGGCACTTAAGAACAACATATCTTTACAGGAGGAGTCCTGGTGTGGTGCTGTGGGTTAATGCTCCAGACTGCAAACCGTTTGAACTGCAAGGTCGACGGTTCAAGCTCACCAGCTGCTCCTCAGAAACCCTATACAGGGTCGCTATGGGTCGAAACTGACTCGACAGCACTCAACAATAACAACATATCTTTACAGGAGCATAAAACCTCATCTTAGGGCTAGTATCCCAATGTGTAAACACACTGTATCACCAGGGTTTCAATGTACTATTTTTGTTGCTATTGTTAAGTGCCATCAGTCAATTCTGTGTCACAGTGATCCTAAGATTCCATAGGGATTCTGAAGAGTGATTATTGGTTCAAATCCACCAGCCACTCTTCAGAAACCCTATAGAATTGCTTATCAGTCCACTGCTTATGCTACAGTGCCACACCAGGACTCAGGACACTATTGTTGTAGTTGATGTTGTTAAGTTCCACCGAATCGGTTCTGACTAAGAGTAACCATGCGTAGGTATTTTAAGTGTGGCAGGTGTGTTTGAACCACCAACCTTGTCGTTCAAACAGATCTTGCAGCCCAGCACTTACCCTATAGTACCACTCCAGGACTCCCATGACCCTGTTATTGTTGTTATTAAGTGCTGTTAAGTCAGTTCCAACTCATAGTGACCCTGTATAAGGTTTCTGAGGAGCTGCTGGTGAGCTTGAATCACCAACCTTGCAGATCAAACCGACCTTGCAGTCGTGCATTAATCCACATTACCACAATTTAACTATTGTGTAGTTCTTCTCTTTTTCCCTCAATCAATTTAATTAATGAATAGCAAACCGTTGTCATAGAGTTTATTCTGATTTATAGAGATTTATAGTCCTGGTGTGTTGTTATAAGATAAACATTGGACTGTTAGCCATAGGGTTGGCAGTTAAACCCACAAGCTGCTCCTCAGAAACCTTATACAGGGTTGCTATAAGTCAGAACCAACTCGACAGCACTTAAAAAGAGCAATCTTTATATAAGCAGATTATACATCTTTCTCCCACGGTATAGTGGGTGGGTTTGAACTACCGAAGTTTCAGTTAGTAGTCTACCGTTTAATCACTGTGACACAAGAGCTCCTAATTAGTGAATAATCCCTCTAAAATGTTTTCTGGTCAGCCAATTTTCTCTTAGTTTTACAGATGAGGGAACAAAAACAATGAGATATAATACTCCTTGGACATATCTAATTCTTAAAGTCCTTTCAGTACATCTTCACTCAGTTCAGTAGCTCAGTGTTATGAGCATTGTGATTTATGGAAGCAGATACTGTAGTAAAATGGATCAAGAAACTCAAGTTCACACATCGTGGGACTTTAATTGTGGAATTACTACTTGGTAGTTGTGTGTCACAGCATGATAAGCACTGGATTTCCAGGTGGGTTTGAACCACAAGATCGGCAGTTCAAATCCACCAGTCACTCCTTGGAAACGCTATACAGAGTCTCTATGCGTCGGAACTGACTCTAAAACACTTAAGAACATCAATAACAGTGGGTTTTTTTGTGACAAAATCATCTAGCATAGTATATATAGATGACGGAAGGAGCATTTACATTTCTTCATAATTTAACTATGTTCATAAACAACTCATCTATCCTTGCTATTTTTTATTTTATTTTATTTTTTTGGTTAGGTGCCACCAAGTCAGTTCTGACTCACAATGACCCCATGCACAACAGAACAAAACATTGCCTGGTCCTGCAACATTTTCACAATTGTTATGCTTAAGCCCATTGTTACTGCCACTGTTCCAGTCCATCTCATTGGGGTTCTCTCTCTTTTTCACTGACCCTCCATTTTACCAAGCATGATGTCCTTCACCAGGGATTGATCTCTTCTGATAACATGTCTGAAGTATGAGACACTTAGTTATATGATCCTGTCTTCAAAGGAGTATTCTGTCTCTACTTCATCTAACACAGACTTGTTTGTTCTTCTGGCATCATGGTACCTTGAATATTCTTCTCCAACACCACAACCCAATTGTATCAATTATTTTTGCATCACTAGAAACCCAGATCTCTCCAGCAACCAGAACTAAAAGCATTAAGTGTAATTTTTCCAGTTTATATTTGGTTTTACTTTTTTATTTTAATGATATTTCCTCCCTCTGTGCGAAAACAAATTGAGCAGTCACAAGTTTCCCAATTAATATAGATCACTTATAGCCTACTTATGACAGTTACAATTTTCCTGTCTGGTTAAACATGTTATGTCGCAGTGTTATGTCAAGATTTTTGTGGAGTGGCTAGCAGGGGAATCATGATGTGACTGGAAATGATACTCAGGACCAAAACAGTTAAATTTACTCATCAGGGTTTGTCTTTCTGGATTCATATTTAAGGGGAAATAAAGATCAAAAGAATATTTCATATTAAAAATTGCTTCTTTCATTTATATAAAAAACGTTTTTCTTAAGATAGTGTAATAAGCAAATCCTACATAAAACGCCTTGATTGTTTTCTGTCCCTGTTAATGACCACAGAAGATCAGAATGCTATAATATTCTACAGTATCAAAGAAACAATATAAATCTGAAGAAAAAATAAACGAAAGAATTTTATGGAGATTTTCAACAAGACATATAACAAAAATGAAAATTGAGGAATAATTTCAGTTACGGAAAAAATGTTAACGTGTTGAAAATTGTAGCCATTCCTCCCATAATTCTGATTACCTAAACAACATTGAGAAGTATGAGTATTCCAGAACACTTAATTGTACTTCTGAGAAATCTGTACCTGGACCAAGAAGCAGTTGTTCAAACAGAGCATGGG
>NW_006408773.1:1420545-1426914 GCF_000296735.1 Chrysochloris asiatica | reverse complement strand
ATGGATGTGAAAGCTGGACAGTGGATAAGGAAGATCATAGAAGAATTGATGCCTTTGAGTTGTGATGTTGGAGGAGAATACTGAAAGTGACATGGACTGCCAAAAAAACCAATAGATCTGTTTTGTAAGCTGTGCAGCCAGAGTGCTCCTTGGAGGCCAAGATGGCTAAGCTTCTTCTCTCATACTTTGGACATATTGTCTGGAGGGAACCGTCGCTGGAGAAGGATGTCATGCTGGGTAAGGTGGAGGGTCAGAGAAAAAGAGGAAGACCCCCAACAAGATGGATTGGCCAGGTGGCATCATTGATGGCGTCGTGTGGCAGCGGTAGTGAGGTTGGCCCAGGATAAGACATTGTTTCATTCTGCTGTGCATGGGGTCGTTATGAGTCGTTTCCGGCTCAATGGCACCTGACAACAACAACAACAAAGTTTTATTTATATTTTAAATATTAAATTATTTATCATTGCCATGTTTTCATTTTAAGAAACTTGGAATCTGCAAAAGCAAATGTGAATCTTCTGATAAGAGTTTTCCATGTTAATCTCATACTTTTCTGAAAATTAGTAGGTTTTTCTTCTGTGGAACTGAAAGATAATCTGAGTTTTTCACAATTCAGAGACAATCACATGTCTGTAAACTCCGAATCATTAAGTAGTATTGTGAAAATATATTTCCTGGACTACATCTTAGATGCAACTTCTCTCCTTGCCCAATCTATTCTTAGATCTCAGGTAGACTTCAAGGAAGGGACCTCTGTGAACTAGAGGACTTACCATAGTTGATCCAGAAAGCAGGACCTCTCCTTCCCTTTTTTCATGGTCCAATAACACTATCAAACAGACTCTGATGTCAGAACACTGCTAACCAGAAATATCCACCACTATTTGTCAGTTTTGGTGTGGTGCTGTGAACTATTGCGTTAGACTGAAAACTCATTTGAACTGCAAGGACAGTGGTTCAAGCTCACCAGCTGCTCTTTGCAAACCCTTCACAGGGTCGCTATGGGTCGGAATTGACTCGATGGCACTTAACAACAGCAACATTTGTCAGTTTGTACTACTGTGGTGGTTTGTGTGTTGCTATTATGTGGGAAGTCATACCAATGTTATTTCAAATACTAGCAGGGTCATCAATGGTGAACATAGTTGACCAAAGCATCCAAACTAAGACAGACTAGGGAAAATAAAAAATAAAAAAATAAAGCCTGGTCATCTGTTTTATGAAAAACAACAGAATATTGCCTGTCTCACTTGTTTTGTGCATATCATATGGAGGCATCAATTGCTGTAGGAGGGTATCATGTTTGTTAAAGCATAGGATAAAGAAGAGACTGGGAAGCTCTCATTGAGTTGGAATGTCAAAATAACCACCATGATAGACTTGAACATGCTGGTATTGTAAATGTGATGCAAGATGAGACAACATTTTGCTCTCTTGTAAATAGAGGGTTGTCATAAATTAAAATTGAACCAAGTCAGCTAACAACTCCATATGAATGTGGCAGCTTCAAAGCTAGTTTTCAAAACTAGTTCTCCTTGATGTGTTGGAATCAAAAGCAAGAATGTATTAGCTCAATTTTTTCAAGACATAAAAAGCAAGGGCATGGAAATGGTATGCTAGGTGATGAAGCTTTACTTTAAGGATATACACAGACATAATGAAGCACAATAAAAATAGTATAAAATATCTAACGTTTGATCTCAGGGAGACTTGAAAAATTATTCAGGATACCACAAAAAAAAAAAAAAAAAACTTAGTAGCCCAAGAAAATGTCCAGTACTCCAACATTTTTTGGACCTCAGTTTTTAGCTTTTTACTCTTTCTGCTTTTATTTGATATTATTATATATTTAAAATTCAGTCTCCCCATAGAAAGGCTCTATTCGGTCAACTGAAGAATATGTAATACAAAACATTTATGATGGACATAGTTTTCTTGTCTTAGTCTCTTATAAAATACTAGCTAGTGTCAATCCCTCTTCCCATTAGATGACCATGGTGGCAGGGTCCCATGGCACTAAAGACAATAAGCAACCAAATTTACTGAAGAAAATATTTTCCTTTCAAGAAAGAATCCAGGAAGCCTAGATCCAGAAGGCGTGGAGGAAGGTAGAATCATCACTGAGTTGTATCAAATCTGTCTCAGTGGGGCTGATGAAAAAAGATAGGACTCTTGTGGTGAATAATAGTGAATAATTGGTATCAGGATTGACTGTGATGGTAGAAAATGTAAAGGTAGACATTTTGTAGCAAAAGGAGGGGAGTGATTGACTTTGCAGTCCAGGAACATCAAGGGAGAAGAGTGGAGTGTGGGACCCTACCCAGAAAAACAGGGATGCCAAAGATAGAGTCAGAGATGGTGTCATGCAGAATTGGAGCGGCTGGAGACTCTAGACCCAGATAGGGAGAGCAGCTGTATGCTGATGACTGAGGGGCAGGCTTGCGGAGTATACACTTTGGTTGTTTGATGATGCAGGGAGGGGATTGTAATCATGATATTGAAATTATATACGATAGGATAAATGTAAAGCTAATGTTCTCCCATGTAAACTATCACATAATTCACAATAAAACATATTAAAAAAGAAAAGCAAGAATCCAAAAGCTTTCTTGGTAATATGGTTTCTTCAAGGTTTATGATTCTTATCTCAGGCTACATGACCACTCCCAGAAAATGAAAAAAAAAAAAAAGTTATTTTAATTTAAAAAATAATTAGCATATAAATTGCTGTCTTTATTTATATCTGTTTTTCACTTTCTTCTCTTGTTATTTTTTTAGTTGGCTATCAAATTATGATTTCTCAAAAATTCAAAAAGCTTTCATAGGGAGGGGTGCTTAATGGCGGCTAGGGTAGAGGTGCAGTGAGGTAAGCCAGTGAGGAAGGTCTGATTTCTTTTTTCTTTTTGGTATCTGTTCATTGCCCCCCACCCCCGTTTGCACACCTCCATTCTGGTGACTAGAGAAGGTGCCTGAGCGAGTAGACACCCCCAACTTCACCACTGGTGGGTTCTTCTGACACACATGTGTAGAGATATTCTCAGGCCAAAAGCTGGGCCTGAACAGTTGTTGTTTTTTGCATTTTTTTAAATACAGAAAACAAGGGGTGTGGAGAGAGAAAGAGAGTTTAAAAACAAAACAGGCTGAAAATTAAATTAAATCCTGAGATACAGTATGAAAACCAACAGAGGCATCTTGAAACCTCTCAGGCAGATTTGAAGGCAAGAAGCCGAAAGAGGACATTAAACTCATGCTAATATTAGGCTGCGAACCTTAAGATCAGCGGTTCGAAACTACCAGCCGCTCCACGGGAGAAAGATGAGGCTTTCTACTCCCGTAAGGATTTACACCCTCGGAAACCCTGTACAGGGTCGCTATAGGTCGGAACCGACTCGACGGCACTTAACAACAACAACGATATTAGGCTACAAACTTTTTTTCTTCTATCCCTTCTTTCCCTTTTCTGCAATTATAGACTAAAATAGCCAGTCTAGTTTTTGTTGTTGTTGTTTTGTTTTGTTTGTTGTTGCTGTTTTTCTGTATTATGCTCCACCTTGTACCTTTTGGGGACTCTTTCTTTCCCTATATTACACAAGAAGAGACAGCAACTTCTGCCATATAGTCAAGCTACAATCACACTCTATAAAACACCAAAATCCAGGCAAGAACCAATACCAGCTGCCATATAAAAGGGAGGCAGACAACAATTGTAAAAGTTACTCTGAGTTAAGAAATAAGAAGAGTGAAAAGGGAAGCCCACATCCTGACCACATCTACCTGGAAGCAATCAGAAAGCATAAAACATACCAAAACACATACTCAATTAAGTACTAAGGCCACCAATAAATACTAAACATGTCCAAGAAGCAAAAGCAGATGACCATATAAACACATGTCCAGAAAAAAAGATAAAATGTCTGAGACAAATGACCTAGAGGTAGACCTGGACTATATTCTGGAAGGAGGGCAGGCCTTAGAAATGCCTGAGAAGGAATTCAGAAAGATGATAATAAAACGTTTCAAAACACTTTACATTGGAGTTGAGAAATATAAGGAAGAAGTCAGGAAAGTGCTACAGGAACAATCAAATAAGATAGATAAAACATTGGAAACAATTCAAAACCTACAGAAAGATCCAAACGATCTAAGTAGAATATCAGAAATTGACAATACTCTGAAATGGCGAAGGAGTAGAATAGAAGAGATGGAAGGCAGAACCAGTGAGCTGGAAACAAATCTCTCAGTACCACTAAGATAGAAGAACAAACACAAAAAAGGATAAAAAATCTAAAGAAGGTCTAAGATTCATGTTAGACAACATGAAAAGGAATGACAAGAATTATCGGCATTCCGGAACAAGAAGAATCACACAAGTCCACAGAGGAAATCGTTGAAGAACTACTGGAAGAAAATTTCTCTAACATTCCTGAAAAGTGAAAACATAAACATTCAAGAACCTCAAACAACCCCAGGAAGGATAGACCCCAAAAGAAAATTACCAAGGCATATCATAGTCAAGCTTTCCAAAATCAAAGATAAAGACACACTTCTAATAGCAGCCAAGGAAAACAGAAGTGTCACATACAAACGCAAGCAAGTCAGATTAAGTTCGGATCTCTCAGCAGAAACCATGCAAGCAAGAAGGCAATGGGGAGACATATATAAAACCCTGAAAGAAAAAATCTGCCAACCAAGAAACCCTTATCCAGCAAAGCTGTCAATCAAATATGATGGTGTAATCAAAACATTCCAGGATAAACAGAAGCTAAAGGATTTTGCCAAAGCCAACCCTGCACTACAAAACATCTTAAAGGGAATTCTGTGGACTGAGAACCAACAAGAACAGACAACAACCAGAGATTGACATACATGGCAGCACCTTCTGAATTAAGTCAACAGAAGCAAGAGTTGTTAAAAGAACAAAACTTTAAGAACAAACACAGAGTATCTGGGAGGTCAGCCTATGAACAAAACAAGTACAATGTAAAAGAAGATAAACATGTAGGAACAGAGATCCAGAGAGTGAGAAGGTCAGGGTGATTACAGGATAAAACAGACTGCACTAAATGAAGAGAAAGGTTAATGGGATATAAGGCAACCTCAATGAAAATTAATAATTCACAACATACCAAGAGAATGAAAGTCAAAGAAGAACATGGAAACATTAAAACTATGAGGAAACTCACAAGAAAGAACACAAAAATCATGAACCCAACAAAGGAATACAAACAGGACAAAGAAGCAGCAACACCACACACACACACAAAACCATAATGGCAGCAATTAATCAATACCTATTGATAATTACACTGAATATAAATGGATTAAATGCAACTGTTAAGAGATGGAGGGTGGCAGAATGAATAAAGAAAAAAGGTCCTTCAATATGCTGCTGCAAGAGATATACCTCACACAAAGAGACAAAGACAGATTAAAAGTCAAATAATGGAAAAAATATATGAAGCTAATTGCAATAAAAAATGAATAGTAGTGGCAGTACTAATCTCTGATAAAATAAACTTTAGGCAAAATACAGCATAATAGATAAACATGGATATTATCTCATGACTAAAGGGACAATTGAACAAGATGTAATAACCATAATAAATATCTATGCACTCAATGAAAGAGCTCCAAATATATAAAGCAAACTCTAATAGATTTGAAGAAAGAAATAGATGACTCTACAATAATAGTGGGTGATTTTAATACATCGCTTTCAAAAATGGATAGAACAACCAGAAAGATACTTAACAAAGACAGAGAAGAACTAAAAAACACAATAAGCCAACTGGACCTCATATATGTATACAAAGCATTCAACCCAACAACTGCACAATACACATTCTTGTCTAGTGCACATGGAACAGTCTCCAGAATTAACCATGTTTTAGGCCACAAAGCAAATCTCCATAAATTCACACATATCAAAATACTACAAAGCATCTTCTCAGAACACAATGCTATTAAATTAGAAATCAACAATAGGAAGACCAAGGAAATCAAGTGAAATACATGGAAACTGTATAACACCCTGCTGAAAAGAGACTGGGTAGTAGAAGAAATTAAATGTGAATTCACAAAATTCCTTGAAATAAATGAGAATGAAAATAAAACATACTAAAATTTTTGGGACACAATGAAAGAGGTGCTGAGAGTAAAATTTAATGCACTAAATGCACACATCAAAAAAGAAGAAAGAACCAAAATTAACACATTGACACAGCATCTACAACAATTAGTAATAGACCAGTAGAGGGAACCCACAGCCACCAAAAGAAAAGAAATAATAAAGATTAGAGCAGAAATAAATGACATAGAAAACAGAAAAACTATAGAAACAATCAACAGGACAAGAAGCTGGTTCTTTGA
>NW_006408773.1:1415960-1419282 GCF_000296735.1 Chrysochloris asiatica | reverse complement strand
AACCAAAAGAGACTTACAAAAATGGAAGAATGTACCATGCTCCTGGATAGGAAGACTTAACATTGTGAAAATGTCAATACTGCCCAAAGCAATTTACATATATTATGCGATCACAATCCAGATTCCAATGACATTCTTCAAAGAAATGGAGAAAACAATTACAAACTTTATGTGGAAAGGAATGAGATCCAGGATAAGCAAAGCACTGCTTAAGAATAAGTATAAGGTTGGAGTCCTGATACTTCCCGACTTCAAAATTTAATACACTGCTACAGTGGTCAAAACAGCTTGGTACTGGTACAGAATAGAGAATCCAGAAATTAACACATCTTCATACAGCCAACTGATTTTTGACCAAACTCCTAAATATATCGCATGGGGAGGTGATAGTCTCTTCAACAGATGGTGCTGGCAGAACTGGAAAATGATATGTAAAAGACTGAAACAAGACTTCCACCTCACACCTTATACAAAAACCGACTAAACATGGATTAAGGACCTAAATGTAAATCCCAGAATTATGAGGCATCAATGAAAACATTGAGACAAATGTGAGGGCACTAATTCTGGGAATACATGGACTACGAAACATTTTGAAAACCACACAAACAAAAGTAGATAAAATAGATGAGTGGGACATACTAAAAGTTAAAAACTTATGTACATCAAAAGACTTAACCAGAAGAGTAAAAAGGGAACCCACAGAATGGGAAAAAGTCTTTTGCAATGACACATCAGACAAGGGACTCATGTCTAAATTGTACAGGAAACTACAACACCTCTACAAGAAAAAGACAAATTAACCCAAATAAAAGGGGGCACAGGAGATGAACAGATACTTCACTAAGGAAGAGATCCGGGTAGCCAACAAACATATGAAGAAATGTTCATGATCACTAACCATGAGAGAAATGCAAATCAAAACAACAATCAGATATCATCTCACACCAATAATAACAGCAAAGATAAAAAATATAGAGGACAATAAATGATGGCAGGGATGTGGAAAGACTGGAACACTCCTGCATTGCTGGTGGGACTGCAAAATGGTCTAACATCTCTGGAAAGAAATATGGCATTTCCTCAGAAGGTTGAAAATAGAAATGCCTTATGATCCAGCAATTCCTCTACTTGGTATTTACCCACAAGGAAAACAAGCCACAACACAAGAAGATATATGTACACCAATGTTCATAGCAGCACTATTTACAAAAGCAAGTAGATGGAGGCAGCCAAAGTGCCCATCAACTGAAGAATGGATAAACAAACTGTGGTACATACACACAACGGAATATTATGCTATCTTGAAGAGTAACAAGGAAGCTTCAAACCACCATTTAATAAGGATGAATCTTGAGGGCATTATGTTAAATGAAATTAGTCAGTCACAAAAAGAGAAATACTGCATAGGATCACTACTGTAAAACACTAAGAAAAAGATCCCATACTAAAGGGGGTTGGGTGGAATTCTTTATTGATTGCTGGGATGTTGGGGATAGGTGAGGGGAAGGAGGGGATGGTGGAGTACAGGGCAGGAATTAGACACAGGATAGTTTGGGTGCTGGGGAGGGGGTAATATACAGTAAGGGAGAGGGAAATGGAAGAAAAAGCAGATAAGAGAACAATTAGGCAGGTTTGATTGGGCTAAGTGGGACGGAGGTAAAGAATGACGCATGCACAATCTTGGAACTACAGGGCTCTGGGATACAGAGATTGAGACATGGTTGGAATGGGGAGAAGGGGAGAATAATGTTAAGATGCTTGGCTGTCTTTTGAATCTTGGTTTTCCTTGCATTATTATATTATAAAATAGACACTGGAGGGGGAGAGAAAAGAATAGCCAGAAACATCACCATAGAAAGCTTGTAAGTCCGTCTTCTGTAGATAATGCCCACTTGACCTGGCTTCAATGATTGGATGATCAGAGCTCAACCAGAAGAAAAAAGAAGAGGAAAAAAAGAGTAATCTGATACAATTTGATGAACTTGACCTACACCTATGTATGCAATAGCTCAAAAGAGGGAACAAATCCTTCCAGCAAAAATCATTCCCACCCCCTCCACATACAGAGTAGACAGGGATGGGCAACTTGGACATTGGATACCCAAAATGGGGGTGGGGGCTACAAAGGCAAGAAGTGACTGGCTTACAAGCTTTCAAGAAGGAACCTAGAGAGGTGGGGCTTGATGGCATCTAGGGTGAAGGTGTAGTAAGGGTCACCATCAACAATAACTCAGAATTCCAGGCAAGAAAGAGGCAGGACGGGGCTCCAAGGCTTGGACCCACAGAGATAGGAATAGTTTAAAGGTTTGAGGACTTATAGCCTGTGGAATTTGGAGCTGAGACGGGAAATAGCATACTTTTGGATCTGCCGGCCAGGCATGGAGGCCTGAGGCCACATCCTGGGCGAATCCAGGCGGCGGGACGAAATAGGAGCAACAGAGAAGCGGTGGAGGCACGCTACGGGAACCTTGGAAAAGAAAGAGGGGGAAAAAAGGTGCACAGTATACTCTACCGATTTTGTGTGGGTCCGATTTTATTTTTTCCTTTGGTGTAGGGTAATAGGTACGCTCACGGTTTGCCCACCTACATTCGGTGAATAGAGGTAGGGGCTTAGCCTAGTGGCCACGACCCACCCTCACCGCTGGCAGTTTCCTCTGACAGGAACTCACACACACTTAGCCCAAGCTGAGACGTGTATTAGGTCAGCCTTTTTGCACTGGGTTGAGAGGGGTCCTGATGTAGCTCTGTGGGTTAAGGTGCTGTGCTGCCAATGCTTTTGAACTGCAAGGTTGGTGGTTCAATCTCACCAGCTAACACTCGGAAACCCTATACTGGAGACGCAGATGTGCGTTCCATTTGGTTGGCTTTCTCTCACTGGTTGGAGAGGCGTCCCAGCGTAGCGTGGTGGGTTAAGGTGCCACTGTAAAGCCTTTTGAACTGCAAGGTCGGGAGATGCGGATGTGAGTTCTATTTGGTTGGCTTTTTCTCACTGGTTTGAGAGGCTTCCCAGCGTAGCGTGGCGGGTTAAGGTGCCACTGTAAAGCCTTTTGAACTGCAAGGTGGGGAGATGCGGATGTGATTTCTATTTGGTTGGCTTTTTCTAACTGGTTTGAGAGGCTTCCCGGCATAGTGTGGCAGGTTAAGGTGCCATTGTAAAGCCTTTAGAACTGCAAGGTCAGTGGTTCAAGCTTACCAGCCGCTTCTCAGAAACCCTATAAGGGAGATGTGGATGCGCATTCTAGATGGTTGTTGTTTTTTTTCCCCCCCTCCTCTGGTTTGAGAGGAGTCCTGGCATAGCACTGTAGGTTAAAGTGCCACT
>NW_006408773.1:1414431-1414866 GCF_000296735.1 Chrysochloris asiatica | reverse complement strand
TTAAGCAATAAGAAGAGGGAAAAGGGAAGACAACATCCTGATCACATCCTCATGGAAGCAATCAGAAAGAATAAAAAAGTACCAAAATACATACTCATTTAAGTGTAAGGGCCACAGATAAATATTAAACATGTCTAACAAGCAAAAGAAGATTACCATATCAGCACATGTCCAGAAAAAAGATAAAATATCTGAGACAAATGATCTAGAAGTACACCTGGACTCCATTCTGGAAGGCGGGCAGGCCCTGGAAACGCCTGAGAAATAATTCAGAAAAATGATTATAAAATGTTTCAAAACACTTTACAATGGAGTTGAGAAACATAAGGAAGAAGTCAGAAAAGTGCTACAGGAACAGTCAAACAAGTTAGATACAGCATTGGTAACACTCCAAAACCTACAGAAAGAGGTCCAAACAATCAACAACAAAATGGC
>NW_006408773.1:1375362-1404812 GCF_000296735.1 Chrysochloris asiatica | reverse complement strand
CAGAGACTATGATGACGTGGAGTGATGGAGCAGCTGGGGACTTTAGATCCAGAGAGGGAGAGGGACTGTGTGCTGAAGACTGGGGGGAGGAGTGGGGGTTGGCAGGCTTTCAGGGTATACCCTTTGGTTTGTTGATGATGCATGGAGGGGATTGTAACCATGGCAATGAAATGATATACGACAGAATGAATGTAAAATTAATGTTCTCCCATGTAAACTATCACATAATTCACAATAAAACATTAAAAAAAAAAAAAAGAATGGGAGAACTGCCTTTTTGAGATCCATAAATCGAAGAGTGCAGAATTCTGTGGAGAAGAGATAGAAAGATTGAAACACTGCCTTATGAAGTATACATACTAAATGGAGGCTATGTTGAGAAAGCATGGTTTTGAACATTGATATTTTTATTTGTTATTCTTTAATTTTGTAATAGTATTTTGTTTTACTTACAGTCATACTTATTTATTAGATAATACTGTGAGTGTACTCCATTTATTTTAATCAATTAAAGGTACTGCATCACTTAATGTATACTAAGGATTCTACAAAGTAGACGTTACCTACACTTTTCAGATAAGAATCCTGACACTCAGGGAAATTTTCCCAAGGTAAAAAGGAGCATAGCATAGTGGTTACTAGTCGGGCTGCTAACCTCAAAGTCAGCCAGTGGTGCCATGGGACAAAGATGAGGCTTTCTGCTCCTGTAAAGATTTACAACCTTGGAAATCTTGTACAGAGTCACTATGAGTCAGAACCAACTCCTCGCACACCACCACCAGCAGCGGCATAGCTAATAAAAACCTCAGTACTGACTTTTGCACAGCTCTCATTTTTGTTGAGTTGATGCTGACTAATAATGATCCTATAAAACAGAGTAAGGCTTATCTAGGTTTTCTGAAGCTGCAAATCTTTATGAAAGCAGACTTCCTTCTCTTTCTTCTATAGAGCACCATATAGATTTCTACCACCAAACTTTTATTTAGCAGCCCAATGTTTAACCTACATTACTGTTTACCCCATGTCATCATCCACCATGCTACCTTTCCTACACCTGGAGATTTTGCTAATGCTGGTGGAGTAGGGAGAATACCACCAATATTTAGAGTTATAGGACTTACATATTAGGCCTAAATCATGCATTTAATATATTTTAATAGATTTTGGGGGAAATTAAAGCAAAATCACTTAAATAAATGAAAATGAATATGAATTAGCATGACCTGAGTATAAATGAATAAGTTCAAATTATTTTCATTTACCCAGGATTATGTATGTGAATAAATGTAATTCACTTGTTATTAAGTTCAATAAAATTTTCAATAAGATACAAAAATAAGGTCTTGTGCAGCAGATTTGCCTAATGCAATAAGTCATTTGATTTCTTGATTGCTGCTGGTAGCATAGTAGTTATAAATTGGGCTGTGACCCTTAAGGTCAGCAGTTTGAAACTACTAGCTCCATGGGAGAAAGATGAAGATTTCTGCTCCCATAAAGATTTACAGCCTCAGAAACCCTGTATAGGGTCGCTATGAGTTGGTTCAGACTACAAGGGACATAACCACCACCATTTGCTTCCATGAGTGTTGATACTTGATCCAAGAAAAATAAAGTCCTTGTCAATTTCAGTCTTTTCTCTGTTGATAAGAATGCTATTTATTGGTACAGTGGTGGATATTTTTGTTTTCTTTACATTGAGATGTAATTCATACCGGTCTGTGCTCTTTGATCTTCATCAAAATGTTTTAAGTCCTCTTCACTTTCAGCAATCAAAGTTATATCATCTGCATATTGAAAGTTGTTAATGAGTCTTTCCCCAACCTTGATGCCATGTTTTTCTTCATATAATTCAGCTTCTCATATTATTTGCTCAGCATATAGGTTGAATAAGTATGGTAAAAGAATACAACCTTGTTGCACACTTTTTAAATTTTAAAACATTCAGTGTTAGAGCAGAAATAAATGTGATAGAAAACAGAAAAACTATAGAAACAATCAACAGAATAAGGATTAACACAATTGACAGGCCAGTGGCAAACTTAACAAAAGAAAATAGGAAGAAGACACAAATAACATGCATTAGAAACCACATGACGATGTAACAAAAGAACCAAAGGAAATCAAAAGGCTATGAAGAGTTGTACTCCAAAAACTTTGAAAACTTTGAACAGATGGATACATTTTTAGGTAAAAACCATTTACCTAAATTTACACACAGTGAAGTAGAAAACCTGAACAGACACATAACAAAAGAAGAAATTGATCAGGTCATCAAAAATCTCCAAACCAAAAAAAGTCCAGGCCCAGATGGCTTCACTGGTGAGTTCTACCAAAGATTCAGGGAAGAGCTGTCACCAATTTGAGTACAAATTATTCCAGAAGATAGAGTAGGATGGAAAACTTCCCAATACATTTTATGAAGCAAGCATAACCCTCATACCAAAACCTGGGAAGGATGCCACTATGAAAGAAACATAAAGACCAATATCCCTCATGAACATTGATGCAAATATTCTCAACAAAATGTTAGCCAACAGAATCCAGCAACACATCAAAAAGATAATACAACATGATCAAGTGGGATTCATATCAGAGATGCAAGGACAGTTCAGCATTGGAAAATAGAGCAATGTTATACACCATATAAATTAGAAAAATAACACATGATCATATCGATTGATACAGAAAAGGTATTGGACAAAATCCAACATCAATTCCTGATAAAAACACTCAACAAAGTAGGAATTGAAGGTAAATTCCTGAACATAATTAAGATTATATATACAAAACCAACAGCTTACATTACTCTCAATGGAGAGAAATTGAAAGCTTTCCCTCTGCGAATAAGAACCAGACAAGGATGCCCTTTGTCACCACTCCTATTAAATATTGTGCTGGAAGTCTTAGCAAGAGGTATTCGGCAAGACAGGGAAATTAAAGGCACCCAAATTGGCAAAGAGGAAGTAAATCTCTCTCTGTTTGCAGATAATATGATTCTATATGTTAAAAACCCTAAAGACAGTAAAAAAGCTACTAGACCTCATAGGAAGATTTAGCAAAGGGGCAGGATATAAGATCAACATAGAAAACTTAGTTGGAGTCCTATATACCAAAAACGACAGCATTGAAACAGGCATTAGGAAAGCAATACCATTTACAATAGCCACCCGAAGTATGAAATTTCTAGGAATATATTTAACCAGAGAAACAAAGGACTTAAACAAAGAAAACTACAATACACTACTACAAGAAACCAAAAGAGACCTACAAAAATGGAAGAATGTACCATGTTCCTGGAAAGGAAGACTTATCATTGTGTAAATGTCAATATTCCCCAAAGCAATTTACACATATAATCAAATCCCAATCCAGATTCCAACAACATTCTTCAAAGAGATGGGGGGGGGGAAATGTGCAAAATTTATATGGAAAGGAAAGAGATCCAGGATAAGCAAAGCACTTCTTAAAAAGAAGAAGAATGTTAGATGCCTCTCACTCCCTGACTACAAAGTTTAGTACATGACTACAGCAGTCAAAACAGCTTTGTACTGGTACAATAAAAGATACATAGACTGATATAACAGAAACAAGAATCCAGAAATTAACTCATCTACATACAGCCAACTGATTTTTGACAAAATATCTAAATATATCTCATAAGGAGGTCATAGTCTCTTCAATATATGGTGCTGGCAGAACTGGAAAGCGATATGCAAAAGACTGAAAGAAGAATTTCACCTAACACCTTATACAAAATCTAACTCAACATGGATTAAAGACTTAAATGTGAATCTCAGAATTATAAAGGCCATCAATGAACAATAGGGACAAATGTTTTTTTGTCCTATTGTTCATTTTGAAAACTACACAAACAAAATAAACAAAGTAGTTGAGTGGGACATACTAAAAAATAAAAACTTATGTGCATCAAAGGACTTCACCAGAAGAGTAAAAATGGAATTCACAGAATGAGAAAAAATCTTTTGCAATGTCACATCAGACAAGGGATTTATTTTAAAAATATATAGGAAACTACAACACCTCTACAAGAAAAACACAACTAACCCAATTTTAAAATGGGTGCAGGACAGGAACAGACATTTCACTAAGGAGGATATCCAGGCATCAAACAAACATATGAAGAAATATTCACGATCACTAGCCATTAGAAAGATGCAAATCAAAACAACAATCAGATATCATCTCACATCAGCAATAACAGGAAAGATAAAAAAAACTAGAGGACAATAAATGCTGGTGGAGATGTGGAGTGACTGGGATGTTCTTGCTTTGCTCATGTGATTGCAAAATGGTCCAACCTCTCTGAAAAACAATATGGTGCTTCCTCAGAACGTTAGAAATAGAATACCTTATTATCCAGCAATTCCTCTACTTGGTATTTACCCACAAGAAATACGAGCCATAACACAAGTAGATATATGTACACCAATGTTCATAGCAGCACTATTCACAATAGTAGAAAGATGGAGACAGCCAAATTGCCCATCAAATGAAGAAGGGATAAACAAACTGTGGTACATACAAACAATGGAATATTATGCTACCTTGAAGAAGAACAAGGAGGCTGTAAGCCACCGCATAGCAAGGATGAACCTTGAGGACATTATGTTGAGTGAAATTATTCAGTCACAAAAGGAGAAATACTGCATAGGACCACTATTGTAAAAGACTAAGAAAAGAACCCATACTAAAGTGGTGTGGGATTCTTTGCTGGCTACTGGGATGTGGGAGTTGTGGTGAGAGGAGGGAGGGGAAAGTGGAGCACAGGGTAGGGAATAGACACAGGATAGTTTGGGTGCTAAGTAAGGGGTCAATACACAAGAAGGGGGAGTGAAATGGAAGAACAAAGTGGATGGGAGAACAATTAGGCAGGTTTGCATGGGACAGAAGTAAAGAATGATGTTTGCACAACCATGGAACAACAGGGCTCTGGGATACAGGGATTGAGACATGGTTGGAATGGTGAAATAATGTTAAGATGCTTGACTGTCTTATGAAACTTGGTTGAAAAGCCTCTCAAGTTGTATTCATTTCTTCATCCGACGATTTCGCATATCCACTTGTGTCCCACGACCCCCGTGGAGAGCCGGTGTCCCCCCCAGGGTCCCCCAAATGGGGGCCTACAAAGGCAAGAAATGACTGGCTTACAAGCTTTCAAGAGTGAACCTAGATCCAGAGGGGGTGGAGGAATGTAGAATCTCCACTGAGTAGTATCTAATCTGTCTGCACAAGACTGATGAAAGGAGGTGCAGATAAATCTCTTGTGATACAATAGTGAATAGTTGTTACCTGGATTGATTGTGAGGGATGGAAGTGTAAAGGTAGACATTTGTAGCAA
This sequence comes from Chrysochloris asiatica, assembly GCF_000296735.1. Taxonomy (NCBI): domain Eukaryota; kingdom Metazoa; phylum Chordata; class Mammalia; order Afrosoricida; family Chrysochloridae; genus Chrysochloris; species Chrysochloris asiatica. The sequence continues at coordinate 1,399,453 of NW_006408773.1, read as the reverse complement.
AAGGAGGGGAGTGATTGACTTTGCAGTCTAGGAACGGAAGTCCCTGGGATCATCAAGGGAGAAGAGGGGAAAAGTAGTGATGCCAGAGATGGAGACACAGACGATGATGTGGAGAGATGGAGTGATTGAGGACTTTAGTCCCCGAGAGGGAGAGGGACTGTGTGCTGAAGATCGGGGGTGGGGGGGGGCAGGCTTGCTCGGTATACCCTTTGGTTGGTTGATGATGCATGGAGGAGTTAATGTTCTCCCATGTAAACTATCACACAATTCACAATAAAACATTTTTTTAAAGCCTACAGCACCCAATTTTTAAAAAAAAATCCTTTTATAGTGCACTGATCAGTTAGAAATAGATTGATATTTTTCATTCAATAAATATGATAAAGTGATTATTCTGTGCAAGAGAAAATCCTTCTTATATGAGCATGTTCATCTTCAATGAACTAAAACATGTTTCACAATGTAGTCAGGCATCCATAATTACTCAAAAGTATATTCATGTCATTTAAATTACTAAAAGCTGACAATTAGAAACCACTACAATGAGCACAATTTCTTCTTTTATGACATTTACTATTTACCAGGAAAGCAGTGCCAATTCTAAACATATTTTGTACCTTAAAATAGAATGTTTCTTTCAGTGACCCATTAGAAGTGAAAGATGCAAACATAAATGCACAGATAAAAATGGAGAGCAATAATATAAAAATCTCATATATTTAATACTTTGGGATAGTGTTTTAAAGCATTATTTCTGCTATAATAATAAAATGGTTATTTTACTAATCTCTTCCAGTTTAGGGGAAATTATATGGCAATGTCTTAATCCAAAGCAAGGGAAAATTAACTACATTGAAAGAAAAAGCAATTAGAGATCCAAAACTTTTGTAATTTGCTTTGTAGTGGTTAGAAAAGCAATCATGAGTTTTCATCTTGCAATAAACTTGCGACTTTATTGGAAGTCAGAGTCTACCTAACCCAGAACCAAAAAAAAATGCAACATTTCATCTCCTCCATAAAGACTCTACTGACTCACCCCAGGCAATTTGCCTATTTTCTCCAAATACTTCTTATATACACATATAATAACAGTTATACCTAGTAAAACAGCTCTACTCAATGCATTGTAATTTCCACTCCAAGGCAAAGATCTGTGTAATTAAAAATAAGTGTTTTAGATAATAATTTCATATCTCTATTCTTCTGTCTTTTCTAATTCTGTGGGGGTTGATATCTTTTCTCCAAGTTTATTTGTTTAGATAACTAACAACAACATCAACAAAGAGGAGAGACTCCCTCAAACACTAGGGAAAGAACAAATTGCATACTGTCTTCAAATAATGTGAATAAACTAGTGCTGTGTTTTTACTACCTTCCTTCCTGCTGTTAAATGCCATCAAATTGGCCTCTATCGATAATAAACTTATTTGTAAAAGAACTAAATGATTCTCTGCATCATTCTCACAATTGTGACTATCTTTGAACCCTTTTTCTTAGTCCACCAAAAGAGATGTACATATTACTTTCAAAGCTAAATATTTTACTGGATTGACTAAAATTCATCTTATCTCTATGATATCCTTCCTCTTGGTTTACTAACATAATATTTTGTTTTGAAATTTGTCTATTCTAGAGAAATATACTCTGCAAGGTATTATTGCAGTCCCCCCCCCTTTTTTTTCCTCACCAGGAAATATATGATCCAGTTTTGTATCCTTCCACCATATGTATTGAATCTGTATCTAGAGCAAACAATCCTAGAAATTGGACTACATGAAGAAGAACATAGAACCTAGCATCAGGACTGGAGGAAGAGTTATTAACAATCTTTGATATGCAGATGAGTTACCTAGATAGCTGAATGTGAAAAGACTTAAAATACAGATGAAGATCAAATACTACAAACTTCAGTAATGTAAAGAAAAACAAAATCCTCTCAAGTGAAGCAGTAAGTGTTGTTGTTAAGTGCTGTCACATTGCTGACTCATGTTGTTGGTATTGATAAGTACTGTCAAGTCCAGTAGGATTCATAGCTGTATGTGTTGTTTCCTGCATATGGATTCCAAGGAGCAGCTAGTGGGTATGAACTGCTGACCTTGTGGTCAGCAGTCTAGCATCCCCACTAGGACAAATAAATAATACCATGGTAAAATTAGAAAAGGTTGAAATTGTCAAATATTTCATTTTTCTTGGATTCACTTTCAACACTCATGGAAACAGTAGGCAAGTAAATAAAAAATGTATTGCATCAGAAAAATCTGCTGTGCAAGACCTTAAAGTGTTAAAGAGCAAACATATCAGTTTAAGGATTAAGTTATTCCTGACCCAAGCCATGTTATTTTCAATAGCCTATGCATGTGTAAGTTGCTCAGTGAATAAGGCAGACCAGAGAAGAATTGATGAAATAGAATTAGGGTTTTGGAGAAAAAAATATTAACAATACCTTTAATTGTCAGAACAAACACATCTGTGTTGGAAGAAGTCCACTTAGAATGCTCCTTAGATGTAAGGATTGACAGACTTCATCTCTCATACTTCAGATATATTGTTAGGAGACACCAGTCCATGGAAAAGGATATCATGCTTAGTAAAATGGAGGATAAGGAAGAAAAAAAAAGGAAGATGGAATCACATGCAGCAACAATAAGCTCAAAAGTAATCATTGTAAGCATGGTGCAGAACCTGACAGTGATGGGTTACTATAATTTGGAATCTACTATAATTTGGAATCTAACAGCACCTAACAACAACAACAACAGAATGTCTTAAAAGACTAATCCTCATTAATTCAACTGCCAAACTTTACCCAAAACAGTCTTCGATGGCCACCAATGATATAAATATGATAGTATTAATCTTTAACATATTTTTGCTAGATCTTTAGTTACAGCCTCACAGATATTTCAGAGTTTGTTGTTGTTTGTAACTGCCATTGAGTTGGTTCTGATTCATAGAGAGCCTGTATCATCTTTGCAAGGAGCAACTGGTGGGTTTGAACCACCAGTCACGTGTTTAGCAGTCCAATGCTTACCCTACAGTGTCACACCAAGACTCTGTTTCAAACAAAACATGTCGAAAATTCATGGTATCTTAATATTCAAATAACATCATTTTCCTTTATTAGGCTTATTTGTGGCATCCTATATTGTTTTGTGGAGTCCTGGTGTGGTGCTGTGGGTTAATGTGCCAGACTGCAAAGCCCTTTGAACTGCAAGGTTGGTGGTTCAAGCTTACCAGCTGCTCCTCAGAAACCCTATACAGGGTCGCTATTGGTCAGAACCGACTCGACAGCACTTAACAGCAACAACAACAATATTGTTTTTTGTTGTTTTTGTTGTTGTTTATCTAAGCTGGAAATTCCCATTTGCAGTAATATATTTAATAGGAGAGTATTGCTTTTCAATTTTTGTAGGTTTTTTTACTCCCCAAATAAACATTTTTCCTTCAAAGGAACAGCTTAGAATTATTTGTTTTTTACTGGAAAAGTCATTATACAATTTGGATACTCTCCACATTTGAAATGAGCGACTAAAAAACTCCCATGTTTTCTTCTCTATTATTGAAAGAAAACAGCAAATCTGAAACCATGGCAAGTTTTATATATTACAAAAAATGAAGTATGAAGATAAAAAATGGCTTCAGACTGCTTCTTAAATGCTTTATAACCTTAAATCAAGTTTCAATCAATAGGAGAATGAATAAACATAAATTATTATGTTCATACAATGGAATGTTTTAGGTTTTGTTACTTGCCATAGAGTTGGTTCCAACTCATAGCGAGACTACATAGAGTTTCCAAGGAACTGCTGGTGGTTTTGAACTGCCCACCTTTTGGTGCAAGCTGAACTTATGGTCTAGTCCTTTATCCTACAGTGCCACACCAGGACTACATACAATAGAATAGTATTCAGCAATAAAAAGGATAAATCTCTGAAACCATTGCAGTGAAATAATCTTAAACCTTAAACCAAAAATATTCCTTGAAGTTTTATTAATGCCAAACACTTAGGCAAACTACTTCCGGATATTTAGTCACTGAAAACCTTATGAATATCAGAGAAACATTGTCAGATATAGTGCCGGAAAATGAGCCCTTCTGCTTGGAAGGCACTAAAAATGAGACTGGGGAAGAGCTGCTTCCTCAAAGTAGAGCTGACCGTGATGTTTGGTAGGGTGGAAGGTCAGAGAAAGAAGGAAGACCCCCAGCAACGTTGATTGGCAAAGTGACAGCATCAATGGGCTGAAGCGTGCCAACAATAGAGAGGTTGGCCCAGGATCAGGCAGAAAGAAACACTTTCTTTCTGCTGTGCATAAGGTCGCTATGAGTTGGTACCGACTTGATGGCACCTAACAACAATAACAACAACTAGGCTATCTTAACTAGTAAAACATTGTCTGTGTTGAGCATTATGTTCTTTGAAGAAGTATCTACATCAAATCAAATTAACAACAACACTTCGAAAGATTAGACAGGAACCTTAGAGGGCAGTGAGTTTATGTTAATAGGAGGGAAACAACTCAGAAAAGGAGATTGAGAATGGGTGTACAATTCAAAGATTGTAAACAATGTCAGTGGATTATACATTTAGAAACCATTGAATTAATGTATGCTTTGATGTATATATATTTTCATGAACAACAGCAACAACAAAACCAGAATAAGCTACTAATACTTGCAAATTTATACATGACTCTCACAGGCATTATGCTGGGTGAAAGAAATCCTTCACAAAAGGGAAAATTTTGAGGTTTGTGGTATTGTTCAATATCTTGACAAAAGTTTGAGGTACACATTTGTATGCATTTTCCAATGAATAGCATAGTATGGTACATTTTATCTTATAAATAGAACAAAAAATCCAAAAAAAAAAAAAAATTTAAATTGAGTAAATGATATACAGATTTAACTGTTTAAGGGCTGATGCCTGAAACTTATCTTATGTCAAAATATAAGATAGGTTATGAATATATAGATGGATGGATAGAGGAATAGATTTGTTACAAAATCTAACGTGGTAGGTGTTGTTGTTAACTACTGTCTATTTTGTTCTGATTCATAGTATTCCTATATAGAATTTCCAAGGAGTGGCTAGTGGGTTTGCACTGCTAATCTTGTGGATAGAAGTCCAGTGTTTATCCTGTTAATATAGGTGATGGAAATATTAGTATCCACTGTACAAATGCTTCAAATATTTTATACATTTGGCATTTTTATGTTTTAGTCCTGAAATATTAATGGAAAAACCAAGCCTACAATTTTATTTTGGATGTATGTCTGAAACAGTTAATCATTGATATTAACAGAATGTATTGGTATATTTAAAGTATTGTTGTTAAGTACTGCCGAGTTAGTTCTGACTCATGTTGTTAAGTACCATAGAGTCGGTTCCTAATCATAGTGACCCTGTACAGGGTTTCTGAGGCTGTAAATCTTTACTGGAGCAGAACACCTCGTCTTTCTCCCACAGAACCACTGGTAGTTTCGAACTGTTGACCTTGCGGTTGGCAGCCTGACTCATAACCACTTTGCTACCAGAGTACCTTGTTTTTACTCATAGTAACTAACCCTTATAAGCTTTGAACTGCTGACCTTATGGTTCAGAGTTCAGTGCTGATTCTATAGCACTAGACCAGGAGGCTGTTGGAGCTATATCATATTATAGTATTCATGTGCTATGTAACAATAAAAATAATTGTATACTTCATAGTGCCAGCTGTATTATGCTTATTACTTCACTATGTGAATTGGGTTGTTTTTTCACTGCTACAAATATTCACATTATTTTAAACCATGTGGCCAGTTTCTTACTACTTGTTGTTAAGTACCGTTGAGTTGGTTCTGACTCATAATGACCCTGTGTAGTGTTCTAAGGACACCTCATCAAACAGCACCAAACAAAAAAGTGAGCTGGATTCCTGTTGCTTCTATTCTTTATAACTTTCCTTTGACACCCCAGTTTTCATCTTTTTGTTTCAGTGGTGCTGTGGGTTAGGCATTGAACTGATAACCATTAGGTCAGTGATTCATATACACTGGTTGCTCTGTTGAGTTCTCTTACTTAATAATTTCTTCTGGTAGAATTTCTGTTGATATCCATTGTTGTCTTTTATTTCAATCCTGCATTTTTAGTGACCTTTTGCTTACTGCATATAAGATGTTCTTGATGTCATCCAATGACTCCTTTGGTCTACAGACAAAAGTGTCTAATGCATCAAGTCTATTCTTGAGATTGTCTCTAAATTCAGGTGGGATATACTCAAAGCCTACCACTTATCTGTCAGTTTGCTATATAGTGAATGCTTGCATGTTGCTGTGATTCTGGAAGTTAAGCCACTGGTATTTTAAATACCATCAAGGCCACCCATGGCAGACAGGATTCAGATGAGCTTCCAGACTAAGACATGCAAATAACTAGGAGATACAGATTATTTCCTAAAATTTAGTCACTGAGAACCTTATGAATAACAGTGGAACATTGTCAGCACCAGAATATGAAATACTGAAACATGATGAAGAGCACCAGAATTTTGACAGATATAGTGACAGAAGATGAGTCACTCAGGTTGAAAGGCAGTCAAACTGCTTTTGGGAAAGAATGACTTCCTAAAATTAGAGTTGACCTGGATAATGTGGATGGAGAAAAGCCCTCAGGAATTTCATTTGCTGGTGGAGCACTAATGAAAATGAATAGAAAGAGCTGTAAATATCCATTAATAATCAGAACATGGATTGCATGAAGTGTAAACCTCCGAAAGTTGGCAATTGTCAAAACTGAAATGGAATGCATTGACATCAGTAGCCTTGATATTAATGAACTGAAATTGACTGGTATTGGTAATTTTGAATCTGACTATCACAAGCATTACTATGCTGGGAATGACAAATTAAAGAAGAATGTCATCGCATACATAATCAAAAAAAGCATTTCAAGATTTATCTTGAAGTACAATGCTGTGTGTGATAAGATAATAAGCTTAAAAGGAAGACCAGTTAATACAACTATTATTCAAATTTATGCATCAACCAGTAAAGCCAGTGATGACAAAACTGAAGAGTTCTTTAGTCAGAAATTGATCAAACAAGCAATCAAAATGAATTGATAATTGCAGGTGGTTTGAAGTGAAAGGTTGGAAACAAAGAGGAAGTATCAGTCATTGAGAAAATGGCTTTGGTGATAGAAATGATCCTGGAGATCACATGATAGATTTTCTATCTTATTGTATATTGTATATTGTTTCATTGCAATGATTACAACCCCCTCCATGCATCATCAGTCACCAGTATTTGCTTCTCTTCCATCTGTGTTTTTGTTTTGTTTTCATGTACACAAAAATACTCAGGAATATATAATCATTTAAGCAACCAAAGGGCACATTCTGCAAGCCTGCCTCCTGGCTGCTAGCACACAGACCTTCTCTTTCCATGAGTCTGGAGTCCTCAGCTGCTCTATCTTCCCATGCCATCATCTCTGCCTCCATCTCTGGTGTCACTGATTCTCTAGTCAGGATCCCACATTCTGCTCATGCTCTTCTCCCTTGGTGGTCCTAGTTAATGTAAGATTAACTACTACCTTTTATGTTATAAAACTTCTACCTTTATAGTTGTGATAACTGAATTATTCATAATAACAATTCTTCACTATTGAATCAAAAGAATCCTATCCCAGTCTCCTTTCACCAGACCTATCTAGACAAGATGAAAACCATTCAATTGGGATTCTACCTTCCCTAAACACACTGAAACTAAACTGCCTATGGAAACAGATATGATGAATTAGACACTAATGACCGACAACCAGAAGAGTTATGGAATGTAATCAAGAAAATCATACAAGAAAAAATCAAAAGGTCATTAAGGGAGGAACAAACAAGATGGTGGATCAGGTAGAAATGCAGTGAGGAGCTCTGTCAGCAACAACACAGAATACCAGACCAAGCAGGCTCAGGGTATGGTGCCAGAACTCTGAACCACATATAAAAGGATATTTAGAAGGTTGGAAGGCTTACAGCTGGGGGAATTTGTAGCAGAAGCAAGAAATTCATTATTTCTAATTCATGATGCTCAACTGCTCCCAGAGCTGCCATCTTGGGCCAGACCAAGTCGGGGAAAGGTCAGAGCAGCCATGGACATAAAGCTGTTGTAGACATTCCTTTTTTTGTGTTCATTGGTCTCTCGCTGTCTGCGCACCTATATTCTGGTGACTAGAGGGGGTGCCTGAGCTATTGGATAACCCACCCCCAGCCCTGGAGGGTTCTACTTCACATGCACACAGATTTCCTTGAAATGTAAAGTGACAGTTTCCATTTAAAACCAAATGGCAGTGCAGAGCGGCCACAGCCAGCCCTGAACTGTTTATCAGTAGGAAAAAGGCCTGAATGGGGATTGTGGAGCAGGACTGGAAGGCTAAAAAGGAAATACGCTGAAAATTAAATCCTGAGTTATGTCACAACAACCATCTGTGGCATCTTGAAATTTCTCAGGGAGAAGAGTGAAAAGGGAAGCCCATTTCCTGATCATATTTACCTGGAGGCAATCAGAAAGCATAAAAAATACAAAAATACACACCCATATAAGTATTAAGTCCACAGACACAGACGACCATATCAGAACATGTCCAGAAACAAGATAAAGTGACTGCCACCAATGAGCTGTAAGTAGACTTACACTCCACAATGGAAGATGGCAGGCTTTGGAAATGCCTGAGAAGGAATTCAGAAAAATGATTATAAAATGTATCAAAACACTATACAATGGAGTTGAGAAAAATAAGGAAGAAGTCAGGAAGTGCTACAGGAACAATCAAATAAAATAGATACATCATTGGAATCAATTCAAAACCTACATAAAGAGGTCCAAATGATTAATAATAGAATATTAGAAATGGACAATACACTGAAAGGGCAAAGGAGTAGAATTGAAGAGATAGAAACTGAACTAGTGAGCTAGAAGATAAATCTCTCAACACTATTAAGATAGAAGAACAAACACAAAAAAAAGGATAAAAAAAATCTGAAGAAGGCCTAGGACTTATGTTGGACAGTATGAAAAGGAATGACTTAACAATATCGGCATTCTGAAACAGGAAGAATCACACATGTCCACAGAGGAGATAGCTGAAGAGCTTCTGGAAGAAAATTTTTCTAATATCCTGAAAAGTGAAAAGATAAGCATTCAGAAAGCTCAATGAACCCCAGGAAGGATAGACCCTAAAAGACTATAACCAAGACATATAATAACCAAGCACTATAAAATCAAAGATAAGGAGAGAATCCTGAAAGCAGTTAGGGAAAAGATCTCTCAACATAAACCATGCAGGCAAGAAGGCAATGGGAAGATACATATAAAATCCTGAAAGAATAAAACTGCCACCCAAGAATCCTCTATCCAGCAAAGCTGTCAATCAAATACGATGGTGTAATCAAAACATTCCAGGATAAATAGAAGCTAAGGGACTTTGCCAAAGCCAACCCTGCTATGTAAAACATCCTAAAGGAAGTTCTGTGGACTGAGAACCAACAAGAACAGACAACATTCAGAGAATGACGTGTGTGGCAGCATTACCCTGAACTCAATCAAAAGATGTAAGAGTCAAGAACAGGATAAAATTATAATAACAGAGGATCTGGGAGGTCAGTCTATGATCAAAACAATCACAATGTGAAAGATGGTAAACACAGAGGAACAGAGATCCAGATGGTAGGAAGGTCAGGTGGATTACAGGATAAAATAGATTGTCTTAAATGGAAGGAAGAGTTAATGGAATATAAGGGAATCACAACAGTGGGGTTGGGGTGGGGGATTTAGTTTAGGTGTGGCAGGGCAATACAAGGAGGGGGAGGAGGTGGAAGAACAAGATAGATAGGGGAACACTGAGACAGGTTTGCATGGCCTATGTGGGACAGAGGTAAATAATGATGCATGCTCAACCTTCAAACAACAGGGCCCTGTGATACACAGGGATCTAGGCATAGTTTGAAGAGGGGAAAAAAATACTAAAATTTTTTACTGTGTTATGAATATTGGTTTCCCTTGCTTACTATTGTAAAACAGACACTTGAGTAGGATAGAAAGTAATGTTGGGAAACATGATTACAGAAAGCTTGTAAACCCCATTTTCAGCCTATAACTGATTGGAATACCTAAAAGGGGTTCTAGAACTTGCCCAGTGAAATAGGCCTCTTGAAAGGCCTTTGCAAAGTATATGACCTGAGTCCCTTCCATAATCTTATGAGGTGGGAAATTCCCAATAGCAAGGACAAGCAGACCAAGCTGGAATAGCTAGAGTGACAGAAGATACATCTTCAAAGAAAGATCATAAGGAAAAACCCAAAACAAAAATGTCAGCATGACTGGCTACTACAAGAATAAGCAAGCTGTTCGCCAGGAAACCATCAAGGCAAGCAATCAAGTTCCTCCAGGACAAACTCCCCTCTAAGACTAAAACTCAGAGGGAACACACAAACAGGCATGTAAGCTTGCTGGTGACCACATTGGTCTACTGGTGAGTGGAATAGGGGGAAAGCCAGCAATGAAGAAATGGGCTGAGTTCAACCACATTCCACAGACTCCTGTTGACCTGGAGATGAGAGAGAGAAGTGCTGGTTTGTCCAATGTGTGGTGAGATCTGAGGTCACTTGAGTCCATAGACAAAGACATAGCCACAGAAGGCTAGAGCTGGGAGTGAAGCATTCAGCTGATATGAAATGAGGGGAGATACACAAGAACACCCAAACTTGCAGACAGTACCCTATTGACCTAGCCTCGATGGCTCGATAATCAGAACTCATCTAGAGGAAGATTACATATACAATTTTTTTTTTTTTTTTGATAAAGGAAACAAGGGTAAATTGTTGCAATTTGATGAACCTGGCCTATACTCATGGAGGTAGTAACTCTAAATACCAACAGAGAGGGAAGGAGTCTTCTCATCAAGTATCAATTCTATCTCCTCTGTACACAAGTTAGATAGGGACAGGCAATTTAGACATTGGCTACCTAAAATGAGGGGGTGATAAAGGCACGAAGTGATTGGCTTACAAGGTTTCAAGAGGGAGTTTAGTTTAAGAGTATGGGCGTAAAGAAACAGTCCCTACTGAATATTTCATCCTGTCTACATGGATCTGGTGAAAGGAGATGGGGATAAGATTCCTATGATTCAATAGTGAATAATTGTTGTCATGCTAATTGCAACTGTCACAATTGTAAAGGTAGAAGTTTTGTAACAAAAACAGGGTAGTGGTTAAACTTACAGTCCAGAAACAGAGGACCCTAGGACCATCAAGGGAGAAGAGCACAAGCACAATGTGCTACCTTATTCAGAGAAGCAGCAACACCAGAGATGGAGGCAAAGATGGGTTCATGGAGGGTGGGAGTGGCTGAAGACTCTAGATTCATAGGAAGAGAGAAAAAAAGAATTGGTGGCTAGAAGGCAGACTTGCAGAATGTGCCCTTTGGAGGTGTAAATTCTTATATACGTATGAGGGTTTTTGTTTTTTAAAGCTACAGTGGATAAAGAGAAATACTGTTAACTGATGGTACACGAAGGGGATTATAATAATTTTAATGAAACAAGGTATATGATTTGTTGAATGTAAAACTGATGATCTACCCTGTAAACTTTCACTCAATTCACAATAAAAAACCTTAAAAAAACAAAAAGAAAAAAAAAGTCATTAAGAAGATAAAAAAGAAGAAAAAGACCAAAATGTATGTGAGGCGAGACAGAAACTTGCTCTCTTGTGTAGAGTTGCAAAAGCAAATGGGGGAAAAAAACATGATGCCATAAAAGAGCTGAATAGAACGTTTCAAGGAGCAGCTCAAGAAGACAAGTCAAATATAATGAAAAGTGCAAAGAATTCAAATTAGAAAAATAAAAGGGAAAAACATGCTCAGCATTTCTCAGGCTGAGAGAACTGAAGAAGAATTTCAAGCCTCAATTTGCAATACTGAAGGATTCGATGTGTAAAATATTGAATGACGCAGAAAGTATTAAAAGAAGATAGAAGGAATATACAAAGTCACTGTACCAAAAAGAAATGGTCACTGTCCAACCATTTCAAGAGATACCATATAAGCAATAGCCAATGATACTGAAGGAAGAAGACCAAGGTGCACTAAAGGCATTGGCAAAGAACAAAGCACCTGGAATTGATGGAATACAAATTTGCAATTTTCAACAAGCTGATGCAGCATTGTAGGTACTCAATCATTTATGCAAAGAAAGTTGAACGACCTAACCAACTGGTTGGAAGAGATCCATATTTGTGTCCATTCCAAAAGGAGGTTACCAAATGGAATGCAGAAAGCATAAGACAATATCATTAATATTGCAAGCAAATAATATTTTACTAAAGATAATTCAAAAAATAGCTGCAAGAATACAATGGCAGTGAATTGCCATATGTTCAAGCCGAATTTAGACAAGGGATGTCATTTTTGACGTTAAATGGATCTTGATTGAAAACAGAGAATACCGTAAAGATGTTTACCTGTGCTTTATTGACTACACAAAAGCTTCTGATTGTGTGGATCTTGACAAACTTTGGACAACCTTGCAGATAATGAGTGTTCTGGAGCTCATAATTGTGCTTATAAGGAGCCTATACAAAGACTATTAGGCAGATGTTTGAACAGAACAAGGGAACACAGAACTGTTTAAAATTAGGAAAGGTGTGCAATGGGATTGTGTTATTTCACCATAATTATGCAATCTGTATGTTGAGCATAATCAAGAAATTTGGATTATGTGAAGAACAACGTGGCATTAGTGTGGAGGAAGACTCATTAACAATCTGTGATATGCAGAAGATACAACCTTGCATGCTGAAAGCAGAGAGATCTAAAATACTTACTGATTAAGACCAAAGATCACAGCCTTTGGTATGGATTGCACCTTAATACAAACAAAACAAAAATACTCACCACTAGACCAATAAATAGCATCAAGATAGAAAGAGAAACCCTGGAACCATCAAGGGAGAAGAGCAGAGTGCGGAACCCTATCCAGAGAAGCAGTGATATCAGAGATGGAGAGATGGAGCAGCTGGGGAATCTGAACTCAAAGAAGGAGAGGGACTATAAGCTGGTGGCCAAGGGGCAGGTTTGCAGGGTTGTTTGAATGGTTATATATTCCTGAGTGCTTGGGTGTATATCAAAACAAAACAAAACAACAACAACAACAACAACAAAACAGAGGGATTCGAAGCAAATGCTGTTGAATGATGATGCATGCAGGGGATTGTAATCATTGCAATGAAACGAAATACGATAGGATGAATGTAAAGCTGATGTTCTTCCATGTAAACTATCTCTCAATTTACAACAAAACTTAAAATAATAATAATAATAAAAAGATACATGGAGAAAAGATTGAAGTTGTCAAAGACTTCGTTTTTCTTATTTCAGCAATCAACACTCATGGAAACAGCAGTCAAGAAATCAATTGATGCATTTCATTAGGCAAATCTGCTGCACAAGACCTCTTAAAAGTTTTTAAGATCAAATATTTCCGTTTGAGTCATGGTATTTTCAATATCTACATATGCATGTGAACTTTGGACAGTGAATAAACAAGACCATAGAAGAATTGATGCATTTGAGTTATGGTGTTGGAGGATAATATTAAAAGTACCACAGTCTGCCAAAAGAACAAACAAGTCTGTGTTGTAAGAGGTATGGCCAGGATGCTCTTTACAAGTCAGGGTGTTGAGACTTTGTCTCTCATACTTCAGACATATTACTAGGAGGGACCAGTCCCTGGAGAAGGACTTCATACTTGATAAAGAGAAGGTACAACAAAAAAGAGGAAGACTCCCAACAAGATATATTGGCACATAATAGCAGCAATGGCCTCAGGCTTAGCAATGATTGTGAGGTTGGTGCAGGACTGGGTAGTTTTATGGTGTTGTACAAAAGTTCACTACGATTTGGTACAGACTCGATGGTACCTAATCACAACAACAAATACTCAAGTCATATTTTGGCTTTCTTGGACTTGTTATAATTTTCTTCAGCTTCTGCATTTACTTTAGTATGAGTAATTGATTCCAGTCAATCCCTGGCTTTGTTTTGGTTGATGATATTAAGCTTCTCCATCATTTCTTTGCACACATATAGACACTTTGATTCCTGTGTATCCCATGTCAAGAGATCCAGGTGTATGGTCAGTCTTTAATCTTGCTGAAAAAGGTATTTGCAATAAATAAATTATTGCTGTCATTAAAGGCCTTCAAATTGATTCTCAATTATAGAAAACCTGTATAGGGTTTCTGAGTGTGTAAATCTAATGGGAGCAAAATGTCTCATTTTTCTCCTGCAGAATAGCTGATTGATTAAAAATGCTGACCTTGTGGTTAGCAGCCCAATGCATAATCCACTATGACACCAGTGTCCCTTGTACGTCCCTTGCAAAATTCTATCATGTGATTCCCAGCATTGTTTGTATCATTTGTCATATTTCAAACTCCTAATTCATCCTGTTTGTTTCCAACTTTCTTATTCCAATCACAAGTTATTATCAATACATCTTGATTGCATGGCTGATCAATTTCTAATTGAAGAATCTGTTAGAATTCTTCAGATTCTTCACCATTGACTTTAAAGGTTGATGTGTAATTTGAGTAAGAGATGTACTGACTGGTCTTCCTTGTAGCCATGTGTGTATTATAGATAGTGTGTTTTACAGATACAGCATATTACAGATAGTATTGTACTTCAGGATAGATATTAACATTTTTTTTTTTAAAGATGAATGCTAAACTTTTATTCTTCAATTTGTCATTCCTGGCTTAGTAAACAATAAGATTGTGCATTTCAAAATGGCCAATACCAGACCACTTTAGCTGACTAATGCCTCAGATACAGATCTTTAAGTTATCATTTCTGATGACTTATGAATTTTCCTATAATCATAATTTGTCCTTTCCACATTCTGATTGTTAATGTATATTTCACATGTTTCTTCTCATTTTATATTGTGCTTCATCAGTAAATGAATGTTTGGAAATCTTTGCTCCATTCACATCATCAAGGTGAATTGTATTTTGAGAGGCAGCTCTTTCCCAGTCATATTTTGAAGGCCTTCTAACAAAAGAGGCTCATTTCCTAGCATTAACCAGACTGTTTTCCTGCTTCTCATTAAGGTTTTCATTGACTAACCATTCAGAAGAGGTCTATTTCTTCTCTCTAGTCTGCCTTAGTCTGAAAGGTTCACTGAAACCTGTCCACCATGGATGACCTGGATAGCATTTAAAGTATCAGTGGCATATCCATTAGTATCACTGAAACTCACATGCCACCACAGGATGAGAAAGAGAAGTGGTGGTTTGTTGCTTGTCAGAACATGGAATGTATGAAGAATGAATCTAGGAAAATTGGAAATTGCCACAAATGAAAGGGAATGCATAAACATTGATATCATAGGCATTAGTGAGCTGAAATGGACTGGTATTAGCCATAGTGAATCTGACAGACACATGGTTTACTATGCAGGGAATAACAAATTGAAGAGGCATGGTGTTGCAGTCACTGTCAAAAAGAACATGCACAGATCAGTCATGAAATACAATGTTGTCTGTAATAGGATAATATCCATGTGCCTACAGGGAATCCCAGTTAATACCACTATTATTCAAATTTACACGCCAACCACTAAAACCAGTGAGGATGAAATAGAAGAATTCTACAAGCTTCTTCAATCAGAAATTGATCAAACATGAAATCAAGATGCATTGATCATTGTGGTGATTGGAAAGCAAAGGTTGGGAACAAAGAGGAAGGATCAGTAGTTAAGAAATATGGCCTTGATGATCAGAATTATGCTAGAGATTGCATGACAGAATTCTGCAAAGCCAATAATTTGTTCATTCCAAAAACCTTCTTTAGACAGCATGATAGATGATTATAAACATGGAACTCACCAGATGGAATACACAAAAATCAAATTGACTACATCTGTGGAAAGAGACGATGGAAAAACTCCATATCATCAGCCAAAACAAGGGCAGAATGTGAAACAGACCATTAATTGCTAATATGGAAATTCAGACTGAAGTTGAAGAAAATGAAAATAAGTCCACGAGAGCCAAAATATGACCTTGAATATATCCCATCTGAATTTAGATATTATCTGAAGAACAGATTTGATACATTAAACACTAATGACCAAAGACCAGAAAAGTTGTAGAATGACGTCAAGAACATCATACAGAAAGAAAGCAAAAAGTCATTAAGAAGACAAGAAAGAAGGAAAAGATCGAAATGCATGTCAGAAAAGACACTGAAACTTGCTCTCCAATGTAGAGATGTTAAAGCAAATGGAAAAAATGAAGAGGTGCAAGAGCTGAACAGAAAATTTCAAAGATCACCTCAAGAAGACAAAGTCAAATATTACAATGAAATATATGGAGATCTGCAATTTAAAAAAAAAAAAAAAAAAGGGAAAAACACACTCAGCATTTCTCAAGCAGGGCAAACTGAAGAAAAAAATCAAGCCTCAACTTTTGTTATTGAAGGATTCTCTGGGCAAATTATTGAATGATGAAGAAAGCGTCAAAAAAAGATGTAAGGAATACACAGAGTCACTATATCAAAGGAAATGGTTGATGTTCAACTGTTTCGAGAGATAGTATAAGATCAAGAGCCAGTGATACTGAAGGAAAAATTCCAAGGTGTATTGAAGGAATTGGTAAAGAACAAGGCACCAGGATATGATGGAATGTAAATTGAAATCTTTCAAGAAAGTGAGGTGGCAAAGGAGGCACTCACTCATCTATGCCAAGAAATTTGGAAGAAAACAATTTGCCTAAATTATTGAAAGAGGACTGTAGTTGTTCCCATTCCAAAACAAGGTGACCCAGCAGAATGCGGAAAACATTGGTAAATATCTTTGAAATCTTATGTAAGTAGAGTTTTACTAAAGGTAATACAGAAATGGCTGCACGCATACATGACAGGGAAATCCAGAATTTCAAGCAGGATTTAGAAGAGGACATGGAAGGAGGGATATCATTGCTGATGTCTGATGGATCTTGACTGAAAGCAGAGAATATAAGAAAGATGTTTATCTGTGCTTTATTGACTACACAAAGGCTTTCGATTGTGTGGATCATGACAAGTTATGGACAACATTGTGAAGTTTGAATATTCTGGAACATGAATTGTGCTCATGAGGAATCTGTACATGGACCAAGAGGCAGTTGTTCGAACAGAACATGGGAACACTGAATGGTTTAAAATTAAGAATGATGTGTGACAAAGTTGTTTTCTTTCACCGTACTTATTAAACCTGTATGCTGAGCAAAATCCAAGAAGCTGGGTTATATGAAGAAAGATGTGGCATCAAGATTGAAGGAAGACTCATTAACAACCTGCGAAATGCAGATGATACAACCTTGCTTGCTGAAAGTGAAGAGGACTTAAAATACTTACTGATTAGAATATTGATGAAGTTCAAAGAAGACAATCTTTGCTATGAATTGCATCTCAATGAAAAAAAAAAAAAAACACTGGACCAATAAACAACAGTTTTATAAATGGAGAAAACATTTAATTTGTCAAGGAATTCATTCTTCTTGGATCAACCATCAACACTCATGCAAGCAGCAGTCAAGAAATCAAACGATGTATTGCATTAGGCTTTTTTTTTTTTTTTTTTTTTTTTGTATTGAACAAGACCTTTTTAAAGTGTTGAAGAGCAAAGAGGTCAGCTTGAGGACTAAGGTGCACCTGAGCCAAGCCAGGGTCTTTATCAATGACCTCATAGGCATGTGAAAGCTGGACAGTAAATAAGGAAGACCATGGAAGAATTGATGCTTTTGAGTTATGGTGTTGTTGGAGAATATTGAAAGTGCCATGGGCTGCCAAAAGAGCCAACAGATCTGTGTTGGAAGAAGTGCAGCCAAAGTGCTCTTTGGAGGCCAGATGGCCAAACTTTGCCTCTCATACTTCAGATATGGTGTTAGAAGTGATCAGTCGCTGGAGAAGGATATCATGATTGGTAAGGTTGAGGGTCAGTGAAAAAGATGGATTTGCATGATGGATTGGCAAAGTGGTAGTATCAATGGGCTCAAGCCTGACGACAACTGTGCTGTTGACTCAGGACCAGTCATTGTTTCGTTCTGTTGTGAATAGGGTCACTATGAGTCAGTACCAACTTGATGGCACGTAGCAACAACAGCAAACCAATATGAAAAATGCTAGAGGCATTGCCATTATTATCAGAAGGAATTAGGCAAATAGTTACTAAGAATGATAATGAGAAAAAAGTTTTTGTTTTTTTTTTAAATTTTCTCCATGCAGTTAAAAAATATTAGTCATTATTATAATTTTAATTAGTAGTAATAATGGAAAAATTGTTATTTTCCAATATTTTTATATTATATGCTGAGCAAAACAGGTATTATCATATACAGATTACATCTGACTTGTTCAGTCAACCAAATGTCAATAGTAAATGGAAGATCTGAGAAAACAATCCATGTCTTCAGAGCCTGTTTTTTTGGTGAGTTTTTTTTTTTTTTTTTCACCTAGGCCTTCTGTTATTTTCAACACATATGTAGAAAAAAAAGCAAATAACTTTAATGTATAATGTCAATATTTAGATTATCTAAATTTAGTATTATATAATGCAATAAATATGAGTTCTGGTAGCATAGTGTTTATGAGTTGGGCTATTAATCTCAAGGTCAGCAGTTCAAAACTATCAGTTGTTCTGAGGAAGGAAGATGAGGCTTTCTGCTCCTGTAAAGATTTACAGCCTCAGAAACCCTACACAGAGTCGCAAATTGTCAGAACCAACTCCACAGTACATAACCACCACCAATGCAATAAACAATACTCATTTTTTCTTACATGAATATTAAAGATCTGTGTTATTTTTAAGTGATATTTCAGTTTGGAATAATTTATGATATTTATCAAGCAACTGGATGTATCTATTATGAGTCTTTACAATTTCATGTACTTTTACAATAATTGATATCCAGATTTTATATAGATACCAGTGGATACCAATTTTAAGTGGCTTTGTGTGATTTGTGGCAGCAAACTTAACCAACATCAAAATGCAGCATTCTCATTTTCTCAATATTGCCATTCTAGGAAATATAAACAGTTAGTAGAAAAAAGTTTGAACAGAATAACAATTAAAAACAACTAATTTTTGAACACTAATTCAAAAAAATTGACATTTGTCACATACACAATGGTGATATGAACCTCAGCATGACTTTTAATAAGGATTATCAATTGTTTCAATACCTATTAATCTCATCTCTGATTAAAAGATTTGTTTCCAGTCACACACACACACCAACACACAAAAATGCACTTTGCTCAATGCCTTCATTTACAGTTTTTTTTCATTTATAGTTCTTTTCAATGCCTTCATTTATAGCTTTCCCTATCTGTACTGCCTTTCTTTCTCATTTCCAGAAGTTCCTATGCATTATTGACTTCATGGCTGTTTTTCATTAAAAAAACAGCTTTAATATACTCTGTAGTGATCACACTTTATTCCCCTTGTATAAATGCAGAATTTACAATAAAAGCAATTGAACTCATAGAATAGCAAACATAGAAGGAATCTTTAGGGAAAAATCAATTCAGTGGCTTTAAAATTTTATTAGCCATAAAAGCCTCCTTCACATAAAATATTGTATTCAATGTGATCATGAGGATCATGTCATCATTATCATCATCACTGCTGTTTTCTTAAATGCCAATGAGTCAGTTTCGACTTATAGCAACCCTGTATAGGGTTTCTGAGGCTTTAAATCTTTGCAGGAGCAAAAGACTTTATCTTTCTCCAGAATGGATAATGTTAATTGAGATATTACTATGTTCCAAGACATAATATAATTGCTTTTGTTTTCTAATCTTCACAATGACACTGTGCCTCTCAATGGCACAAGTTTTGTTGTTACCATCTTTCAAGATATTATAGAATTACTTTTGTTTCCACTGTTCCTCACAAATGTAACTTAGGTGAACAGATATCAAATAACTTGTCTAGGCAATACACAAGTAACAATTGGCAATGCAAGAATTTAACTAAGATAGTCTGAATCTTTGCTATATTGCCTCCTCTGGTGATAGCTTCATGGATGAGAATCAGCCTAAAACCCACTCCAGAAAGTACAGATCAGTCATATATCCTTGCTTCCCCACTGCTTCATTTCTGGCACCAGTCACCCACATAAATCTCTCTCTAACCCTAACCACATGGGGCTAATTCAGACCTTATGAGTTAAAGGAACACCATGCTTGGATTTGATAATTCACTGCAACAACTCACAGAGCTCATGGAAGATGTTATACATGATAGCAAGTACAAAGTAAGTGAGAGAAAGTGTCAAAATAAGTGTTTCTAGGGTGCATTCTGGCTGTACTTCTTCTATTTTCTCAGTTTTCTGTCAACAAGAGAATACAAAGCATCAATTCTTCTTTGACCTTCATTATTCATTGTCCAGCTTTTGCATCTTGGTGAAAATACCACGTTAGTCCTCAAAGGGACATCTTGATACTTAAAGGTCTTTTAGAGCAGATTTGCCCAATGGAATATGCCCTTTGTTTTCTTGATGGTTACTTCCATGAATTTGGATGTGGATACAAGTAAAAAGAAATCCTTGGAAGCTTCACAGTTTTCTCCATGTATCATGATGTTGTGAGTACCTTTGCTTTTTTTCTCCATGTATCTCACAACATTGTGAGTACTTTTGCTTTTTGTTAAGGTGTATGTCAGGGTCCGGCCTCGACAAGGGGGTGAGTACACAAAGGTGGGGGTGTCTGGCAACGAGAGAGAGAGAGAGAAAAAAAAAAAAAAAAAAACAAAAAAAAAAACAGACACAAAGAAGACAGAGAAAACAGACACAAAAAAGACAGACACACAGGTTTGATGCAAGCTGCCAGACAGACTGTTCGGTGGCAGACATTGCACTCAAAACTAACTCTAGGTGGGATGTCTGGAGGGGTGAGAGAGAAAGAAACACTCGGAGACCAGAGTGGATACAAGCTGACAGGCAGATTGTCCTGCTGCCAAGAATGCACACAGAACTATCTCTACCCCAGTCTTTTATTAACTTTTTTCAAGGAGAAATTCAAGGACAGGACACAACGATTCACAGGAACAACCTTTAAGATATTTTCTAGGTACAACACAATTTTCTTAGCAATCTAACTTTTTTATTTCTACCGGAAAAGCTATTACAGATTAATCTTTAGACCTAAAGGACATCTAACATACTTTTAACACTTAATCACTAGTGGGTAAAGGTGAAAGACTTATAAGCTCATATAAAGGTTGGTTTATAATTTCTGAAGGGATTTAAGCTGTTTTTCTCTACTTTGCAAGTAAAAAATATATGCATTTGAACAGGATTTCTAACATTTAGCTTTATTTGTTAAACCAGTAATTCTTTTTTGCTACAGTTCCAGGGAAGGTGAGAGAAGGGTCACAACCTTTCCAAGAAGGCGAGGTCTCACCTTCATGTTCCTTATCCTCTATCCGGATTCCACACCCAAATGCTACAATGTTCACTATCATCACATTTCCATATACCTTCAGGGGGAAGAAGAGCATCTGGATCAAACTGATTAAACCTAGGGCGGTCTGAGGGAGTTGCCACCATTGTCCTTTTCCCAGAATCTACCACTCCACCTCAAGTGAATACCCCGGGCAGTTCCTCTCCAGAACCTCCCTGCTTAATCCCAGTAAACCTGTCCTTGTTTGTCCTCTGAGGAAGTTTTACTGCCTCAGTTCTAGGTGAAAATTCAGTTTTATTAATGTACATGGATAATCAAGAGCTCATGTTCTAAGTTAATATTAACCATAACTGAATAATCAAATAAGGAGCAGTTCTGACACTCATCCCAGGTGGCTATAGCTTGTACCTCAGACAGATTCGTTCCCAGGACCCTACACACTGCCAACACAGTGGAGACATTAAGAGAGGCATTATAAAAACCATTTTCTCAGAAGCTACAATTACTGGAGTTAGAAGCATAGGATGAACAATATCAGGACTTGTACAGAGGTAGCCACCCAGTGAGTTCACAAACACCAATGAACTCGGGACCCCAGGAGGACACTTCCTGGGCCCTCAGGGTTCATAGCTCGCCATACGGAGGAGGGCCTTGGTTTGGATTTTTGTCCAGGTCACAAGGCCTCAGCTTCCCAGTAATTGCGTTTTATGTCGTCCCCAACAGGTGTAATCCATACTGACTCGATGGTACTTAAAAACAACAACAATAACAATTCATACTGAAAGCTCTAGTCTTTGATCTTCATCAGTGAGTGTTTCAAGTCCTTCATTTTCAACAAGCTAGGTTGTGTTATTTGCATATCACAGGTTGTTAATGAGCCTTCCTCTGTTCTGAATGGCATGTTCTTCTTCATATAGTACAGGTTTCCAAATCATTTGCTCAACATACAGATTGAATATGTATGCTGAAAGGATACAACCTGTATGCACAATTTTTCTGATTTTAAACTACATAATAACCCCTTGTTTTGTTTGAATGACTGTTTCTTGGTCTATGTACATGTTTTACATGAGGACAATTAACTATTCTGTAATTCCCATTCTTCACAATCTTATCCATAGATTGTTAGGATCCACAAAGTTGAATGCCTTCACATAGTCAATAAAGCACAGGTAAACATCTTTCTGGTCTACTCTGCTTTTAGCCAAAATCTTATTAGTAATATTATTTTTCCTACAAATTATACTTGAATCTCACCAAGTCTTTGCAATAGACATTTTTAACATCACCAGTTTACATAAAAAAAAAAAAAAGAGGTAAATAGCCAGTGTGATTTGACTAAGGTAGCACTGCTAGTTAAGCTGCAGAGTAAGCATTCAAACCCATGGTATTTGCTCCCAGAAACCATGTACTTGCATGTACTTGTCAACTAAACTATATTGCATTTCAGGACTAAATAAAGTTTCTGTGTCTATATTTTTTTCCCAAAGGAGCTGGGAAATACTTTCTTTAAAAGCTGAAATGTTTGCTCCCATTTAAAAGTGATTCTTGTTATTGTTGTTTGCCATCTAGTCTGTTATGACTCATATGACCCTGTATAGAGTTTTGAGAGTGATTGGTATGTTTGAACTGTCAATCTTGTGGTTAAAATTCAGTGTTTATCCTACAACACCACACCAGGACTCTAAAGTGATTCTAGAATTCAATAAAGAGATATGGATTTTATTTGTGGGGGCGAGAATAACGGTCTTCCCAGGATACCAAAAGTATTTTGCTTCCTTTTTGAGGTATATTTCTACTGATGGGCATGTTTTAGTGAGCTTGTCTTAACTTCCTTTCCACAGCAAGTAATTTACACGTGGCAGACACGGACGGAAGCTGTCACTATGTAAATGAAGCTTCCCTGACATGGTGCTTTAAAATATTCTTTAAATGTTTCAAAGACATCAGCCCAATGAAGCAATCATTATATTACAGCAGTTACTTCACCTGACAGGTGTTACAGCTTTCAAGTAAGAAGTCATAATTTTTCAACACTTCAGTTTTAACCAAATACTTGCTTCAAAGTTAAATTGACTTCTGTATGGGCTACTATACTAGAACAGTCAAATTCACTGCAAAATTTAACAACTAACGAAAAACATAACAACAACAACAACTAAAACTAATTAATTAAAATGAATTAACGTCCTCACATTTATTCCTATATTTTCATTGATGGCCTTCATAATTTTTGGATTCATGTTTAGGTCTTTAATCTATACTGAGTTGTTTTTTGTATAAGGCATGAGGTAAAGGTCTTGCTTCAATCTTTTGCATATCGCTTTCCAGTTCTGCCAGTAGCATCTGTTGAAGAGACTATCTATCACCTCCCCATGTGATATATTTAGGTACTTTGTCAAAAATCAGTTAACTGTTTCTGGATGGGTTAATTTCTGGATTCTCGATTCTGTTCCATTGATCAATGTATCTTTCATTGTACCAGTACCAGGCTGTTTTGACCACTGTAGCCATGTAATAATTTATGAAGTCTGGCGGTGAGAAATTTCCTACCTTATTCCTCTTCTTAAGCAGTGCTTTACTTATCCTGGATCTCTTTCCTTTCCATAT
>NW_006408773.1:1366025-1375247 GCF_000296735.1 Chrysochloris asiatica | reverse complement strand
TATTCAGGAGCCTGGTACATTCTTCCATTTTTGTAGTACTCTTTTGGCTTCTTGTAGTAGTGTTTTTGTTTTGTTTTGTCTTTCTTAATATAAATGTTTTATTGTGAATTGTGTGATAGTTTACATGGGAGAACATTAGTTTTACATTCATTCTATCATATATCATTTCATTGCCATAGTTACCATCCCGCCCATGCACCATCACCCAACCAAAGGCCCTGCAGGCCTGCCTGCCCCCCATGGTCCTCAGCACACAGCCCTTTTCCCTCTCTGGATCTCAAGTCCCCAGCCACTCCATCTCTTCACATCATCCTCTCTTTCTCCATCTCAGGCCTCACTGCTTCTCTGGATGGGGTCCCGCTCTCCGCTCTTCTCCATAGATGGTCCCAGGGCCCTCCGCTCCTAGACTGGAAAATTAATCACTCCCCTCCTTGCTATAAAACATCTACCTTTACATTTCCAACCCTCACAATCAGTCCTGATAACATTATTCACAATTGCATCACAAGAGACCCATCTGCATTTCATTTCATTAGCCCTTCCTGGACAGACTGGATACTATTCACTGGAGACTCTACCTTTCTCCACACCCTCTGGATCTAGGTTCCCTCTTGAAAGCTTGTAAGCCAGTCACTTCTTGCCTTTGTATCCCTCTCCCCATTTTGGGTAGCCAATGTCCAAGTTGCCCATCCTTGTCTACTCTTTGTATGCAGGGGTGGGAATGATTCTTGCAGCACGGATTTGTTTCCTCTTTTGAGCTACTACTGCATTTATAACTGTAGGTCAAGTTTATCAGATTGTATCAGATGACACTTTTTTCCTCTTCTTTCTTCTTTGGGTTGAGCTCTGATCATCCAGTCATTGAAGCCAGGTCAAGTGGGTATTATCTGCAAGTGTGGGTGTTCTTGCGTCTGTCCACCCTCTTCTTATCAGCTGGACGCTTCGCTCTCCCCTCTAGTCCTCTGTGGCTATGTCACTGACTCTGGGCCCAAGAGTCCCCAGGTCTTGCCACACTGCTGGCCGACCAGGTCTCCACCCGGCTTCACAGGAGTCTGTTGAAGGTTGTAGGGCTTATCTCCCCGCTTCATTGCTATTTTTCCCTCACTTCCCCTTATGGGTGATGTGCGTGGTTGCCAATCAGAGCGTGTATTCCCATTGCGTCTTAGTCTTGGAAGAGGATTTGCTGTAGTAGTGGGGTTTTTTTTTTTGTTTTGTTTTTAAGTTTTTGTGAATTGAGTGACAGTTTACATGGGAGAACATCGGCATTACACCATCGTTTCAATGCAATTATTACAATCTCCTCAGTGCATCATCATTCAACAGTTATTTACTTCCATTCCCAATTTTTTTTGAGTTGGGGGTACACAAAAACACTCAGGAATATATAATAATTTAAACAACCAAAGAGCACATTCTGTAAGCTTGCCTCCTGGCTGCCAGCAACCAGTCTCTTTCTTTCCATGGATCCAGAGCCCTGAATCCTCAGCTGCTGCCTCTCTCCATGTCCTCATCCTGCTTCCATCTTTGGTGTCGCTGCTTCTCTGGATAGGGTCCCACAACCCGCTTGTGCTCGTCCCCCTTGGCCATCCTTATTATTATTATTTTTTTTTTTAGAAGTTAAATAACCTTTATTTTAGGGTCAGTTATAGCCACAAAATGCTACATTTTTTTCTTGTATCTCTATTTTTTTAAAATCAATATAAACAGTAACAAAGAAAAAAAAAAGTATAATTAAGCTAGCCATTCCATAATCAAGCTATTTTAGGGATATTAGGTGTAAAGGAGAAAACAACATGAAATGATACACATAGATCAGTTTCTATAGGGCTATGCTGTGATTGTCCTTAAAAAAAAAAAGTCTATGAAAAGCGTTGTGGGGAAAAGCAAACGAGAAACTCTGAAAAGCTATCTAGTACTCACAGGTGAAGACTCTTCCACTTCTCTTTCTGCAAATTTTTGCATCCCAACTCACTCTACTTCTAGTCAGTAGCACAGAAAGGCTGCCATTTCTACTCCGTAAAGCACAGATAAAAGCCCTGCAGGGAATACGTCTTGGTTTAAACAGTTGATCCTAAGGATAGTGCGAGTTGTCTTATCTATTTGCTTTTTTTTTTTCTTTTCTTTCAAAAGACAGCCAAGCTTGTTAACATTAATTTCCCCCTTCTGCTGATTCGACCCATGTGACAAACTCTGTATCCCAGAGTCCTGTTGTTCCAAGATCGTGTATACATCGGTATTTACCTCTTTCCCACTTATCCCATGCAAACCTGTCTAATTGCTTCCCCATCAGCCTTGGTCTTCCATTCCCCTCCCCCTTCTTGTATATTGCCCCCCCATTCCCCAGCACGCAAACTATCCCGTGTCAATTCCCTACCCTAGGCTCCACCTTCTCCTTCCTCCCATCACCCCACCCCCCACATCCCAATAACCAACAGAGAATCCCTGCCCCCCCTCCCCGGTTTTGTATGGATTATTTTTCTTGGTCTTTTACAATAGTGGTCCTATACAGTATTTCTCCTTTTGTGGCTGACTAACTTCACTCAATATAATGTCCTCAAAGTTCATCCATTTTATGTGGTAGCTTATAACCTACTTGTTTTTCTTCAAGGTAGCATAATATTCCATTATGTATATGTGCCACAGTTTGTTTATTCATTCTTCAGTTGATGGGCACTTGGGCTGTCTCCATCTTTTTGCTATTGTAAATAGTGTTGCTATGAACATTGATGTGCATATATCTATTTGTGTTATTGCTCACGTTTCTTGTGGGTAAATACCAAGTAGAGGGATTGCTGGATCATAAGGTATTTCTATTTTCAAACTTCTGAGGAAGCACCATATTGCTTTCCAGAGAGGTTGGACCATTTTGCAGTCCCACCAGCAATGCGGGAGCTTCCCAGTCTCTCTCTCCACATCCTCACCAGCATTTATTGTCCACTACATTTTTTATCTTTGCTGTTATTGCTGGTGTGAGATGATATTTCATTGTTGTTTTCATTTGCATCTCTAATTGCTAGTGAACGTGATCATTTCTTCATGTTTGTTGGCTGCCTGGATCTCCTCCTTGGTGAAGTGTCTGTTCATGTCTTATGCCCATTTTTTAATTGGGTTATTTGTCTTTTTCTTGTAGAGGTATTCTAGTTTCCTATATATTTTAGAAATGAGTCCCTTGTCTGATGTGTTATTGAAAAAGATTTTTTTGTTTCCCATTCTGTGGATTCCCTTTTTACTCTTCTGTTGAAATATTTTGCTGCACATTAGTTTTTAATTTTTAGTATATCCCAATGATCTATTTTGTCTACTTTTGTTTGTGTAGTTTTCAAAATGTTTGGTAATCTGTGTATTCCCTAGATTAGTGCCCTCACATTTATCCCCACTTTTTCATTGATGGCCTTCATAATTTTGGGGTTCACATTTAGGTCTTTAATCCATGCTGAGCTGGTTTTTGTATAAGGCGTGAGGTAAAGGTCTTGTTTCAGTCTTTTGCATATCGCTTTCCATTTCTGCCAACACCGTCTGTTGAAGATACTATCACCTCCCCTTGTGATACATTTAAGTGCTTTGCAAAAATCAGTTGGCTGTATGTGGATGGGTTAATTTCTGGATTCTTGGTTCTTTTCCATTGATCAATATATCTTTCAATGTATCTTTTACCAGGCTTTTTTGACTTCTGTGGCCGTGTAATAAATTTTGAAGTCGGGAAGTAAGAGGTATCCAACTTTATTTTTCTTCTTAAGCAGTGCTTTGCTTATCCTGGTTCTCTTTCCTTTCCATATAAAGTTTGTAACTGTTTTTTCCACCTCTTTGAAGAATGTCATACGAATCTGGATTGGGAATGCTTTATATGTGTAAATTGCTTTGGGCAGTATTGACATTTTCACATTGTTAAGTCTTCCTATCAGGAGCATGTTACATTCTTCCATTTTTGTAGGTCTCTTTTGGTTTCTTGTAGTAGTGTTTTGTAGTTTTCTTTGTATGGTGGTGGTTATTTGCCATGGAGTCAGTTCCATCTCATAGCAACCCTGTGTAGGGTTTCTGACGCCTTAAATCTTTACAGAAGCAGAAAACCTCATCTTTCTCCCGTTACCTATACTTATGGATGTAGTAGCTCAAAAAAGGAAAAAAATATTTACAGCAAGGGTCACTCCCATCCCCTTGGTACATGGAAACTTAGACATTGGATACCCAAAATGGGGGTCTATAAAGGCAAGAAGTGACTGGTTTACACGCTTTCAAGAGGGATCCTAGTTCTAGATGGGGCAAGGGTAGGTAGAACCTCCACTGAATGTTTCCAATGTGTTGGGACTGGACTGGCAAAAGGAAATGGGGATAAGACTCTTGTGGTACAATAGTGAATTATTGCTATCAGGACTGACTGTGAGGGTCAGAAATGTAGAGGTAGATGTTTTTTGACAAAAAGGAAAGTGATTGATTTTGCAGCTCAGGAGTGGAGGTCCCTGGGACAATAAAAGGAGAGGAGTGGAGAGTGTGACCCTACCCAGAGAGGCAGTGATGCCAGGGATGGAGACACAGACGATGAGGTGAACAAATTTGAATAGGCTGGGGACAAGGGACTCAGGGAGCGAGAGGGGCTGTGTGCTGATGACTGGGGGGCAGGCTTGTGGAGTGTACCCTTTGGTTATTTGATGATACATGAAGGTCATTGTAATCATTGCAATTAAATGAAATATGATAGGATGAATGTAAAATTGATGTTCTCCAATGTAAGCCCAAATAATTAACAATAAAAACTTACAACAAACAAACAAAAAAACTGTTTAACACATCTGTGCCCCAAAGTCCCATATCCAATCATGTTTTTTCTCTTTCTTCAAATAAATTATTCTCTCTCCCTCATCTCTCTCTTCACTTTTCCTTCCTCTATTTCTCCCCTCATCTTCCACCTTATGGATCTCTCCTATTTTTTCGTTATATTCTTCTATTTCCAGTATTTCTTTCCACCTGCTTACTGGATCCACACCAAAAAGGCTAGTGACTATAAAAGCATAAAAAAGGTTCTATTTAAAAAAATAGATAAGGAAGGAAGAGTATAGATAATAATTTTAGTACTTTTATCCCTTGAAAAAATATCATGGTAAAATAGTATTTCAAACCTGGGCAAAATATTTCACTTCCCTGAACCTCAGGATCATTTGTTAAATGGGAATTATACTCTACTTCCACTCTCATAAGTTTGATTTGAAAATGAATTGTGTTTTTATGTATCTAAAGTGCCTATTAATATGCAAATATTATACAGTAAGTGCTTAGAGTCCTTAAGCCATCATATTTTACAATAAGCATGTGATATAAATGTAGATTCTATTACTAATGAAACTACCATTGCCAGAGGTAGCTGTGGAAAATAGGAAACCCATCTTTTGGAGATGGGATTTCTGATATATGAGTATAACAAGGTCTAGCCCGAGGAGCTGATTAAATCATCAAGTCTCATGAAGGGCATGGAAATTTCAAGTGTTCAAATGTCTGGTACATATATTATGCTTATTACATTCCAAACTAAATTCTTGAATATCTCTCATAAATATACTCTCCTTACCACATGTTCTATATCACAATAACACCACTGTCTATCCAATTGCTCTGATCAGAGATACCTCCATTCTTCACTTCCTACTCTTCCCACATTTTCATTCTGCTATCAAATTCAGTCTATTCTACTTCCAGAAGTTACCTCTAATATGCTATCTCCTCATGTGCTCTTACAAGGTCACCAACTAGGCTACCACACTAACCTCCTCATTACTCTCTCTATTTCCTCTCTGAACATTCTTCAATTCTGACTAGAGCAACCAGAGTGACCCTTACTATGTAGATTGGATTATTCATCCTATTTTCAAATCTTCAATGATTTCTAATTTATTTTGAATACAAATCAGACTTCTTGATATTACTCTGTAAATCCTTGTATGAACTGGTCTTTGATTATTGTCTCACTTCAGAGTTCTCTACTTTCACTTATTTTGCCTTAGCTATAGTCATCTACATTTCTTGGAAATATCAAAAACCTGGCCACTTTAGATTCCTTGCATATACTGCGCCTGTACCAGAATCACTGTCCTTCAATTTTACATCATGTCTCAAATTAAATGTAATTTTTTTCAGGGTGATTACAAATAATCCTGCAATTTGCAGTAGGTTATTTTTATACTTCTCTCATAGCACCTGAATATATATTTTTTTAATTTTCTAATTATTATTATCTTATACCTACCTAAATATATTCTCTGTTAGAAAAGGATTCTTAACTTTGTTATTATTATTATTATTATTATTAATCACTGTATCTGTACCAATACCATGGTGCCCAGCATGTGGTAGTCATTCAATAAAATTTTCAAGTGTATCTGAGGAGTAGCCATGACCTTCTAGTTAGCAGTTCAATGCTGATCCTACAGAGCTGATCTTACACCAAGACTTCAAATGTTGTTGCTGTTGTTATTAGATGTCATTGTGTCAGTTCCAACTCATAGCAACACTATGCACAAAAGAAGGAAACACTGCTTGATCCTGTGTTGTCTTCACAACCATTGTTATGCTTTAGTCTATTTCTGTTGCCACTGTGCAAATCTATCTCATTGTGTGGTCTTCCTCTTTTATGCTGACCCTCCATTTTACCAAGAATGATATATTTCTTCATGGACAGGTCCCTTGTGATAACGTGTCTGAAGCATGAGAGATAAAGTTTATCCATCCTGGCTTCTAAGGAGAATTCTGGCTGCTATTCAGCCAACAAAGATTTGCTTGTTATTCTGGTAGTTCATGGTACTTTTAAAAGTCTTCTCCAACAGCATAACATGACAGCATCAATTCTTCCACAGTCATCCTCATTCATTGTCCAACTTTCAAATGCATACGAGATTATTGAAAACACCATGACTTGTGTCAGGTGCATCTTAGTCTTCAAACCAACATCTTTGCTCTTGAAAACCATCAACAGGTCTTGGGCAGTATATTTGTCTAATGTAGTTAATTATTTGATTTCTTGACTGTTGACTCTATGGAAAATATGGCCTTGGTGATAGAAATGATATTGAAGATCCCATTATAGAATTTTGCAAGACCAATGATTTCCTAATCGCAAATACCTTTTCAAACAACATAAAAGATGATTATGCACATGGACTTCAACAGATTGAATTCAAAGAAATCAAGTTCACTAAATCTCTGGAAAGAGACAATGGAAAAAAATCCATATCATCAACCAAAACAAGGCCAGGAACAAACTGTGGAACAGACCATCAATTGCTCATGTGGAAATTCAGGCTGAAGCTGAAGAAATTTAAAACAAGTACATGAAGACAACATGTGACCTTGAACATACCAACCTGAATGTAGACATAATTTTAATGACCAAAGACCAGAAGAGTTGTGGGATGACATCATGAACATCATATAGGAAGAAAGCAAAAGGTTACTAAGCAGAAAAGAAAGAAGCAAAAGACCAAAATGGATGCCAGAAGAGACTTTGAATCTTTTTTCCAGCATAGAAGTGCTAAAGCAAATGGAAGAAATGAGGAGGTAAAAGCTGAGTAGAAAATTTCAAAGGGTAGCTCGAGAAGACAAAATCAAATATTATAATGAAGTGTACAAAGACCTGGAGCTAGAAAGCTAAAAGGGAATAACATGCTCAGCATTTCTCAAGCTGAGGGAAATGAAGAAAAAAATAAAGCCTCAATTTGCAATATTGAAGCATTCAATGAGCAAAATATTGAATGATGCAGAAATCATTAAAAGAAGATGGAAGTAATACACAGAGTCACTGTATCAAGAAGTAATCATCAATGTTCAACCATTTCAAGAGGTAGCATGTAATCAAAAGCCAATGGTGCTGAAGGAAGAATTCCAAGCTTCACTAAAAGCAATGGCAAAGAACAAGGCATCGGGAAATGATGGGATACAAATTGAAATCCTTTAATAAACTGAGGTAGCACTGGAGACACTCACTCATCTATGGCAGGAAATTTGGACAACAGATCGAATGAGATCCATATTTGTGTCCATTCCAAAGACAGGTGAGCCAAAGGAATGTGAAAATCATTGGATAATATTATGCATGTAAAATATCATGCAAGTAAAATTTTACTAAAATTGTTTAAAAATGTTGCAGCAATACATTGACAGTGAACTTCCAGAGGTTCAAGCAGGATTCAGACAAGGATGTGGAATGTGTCATTGCTGACATCAGATTGAACTTGGCAGAAAGCAGAGAATACCAGGAAGATGTTTACCTGCACTTTATTGACTACAAAAATGCTTTCAACTGTGTTGATCATGACAAGCTATGGACCACATTGAAGAGTATGTGTATTCTGGAACAATTGTGCTGCTGAGAAACTTGTACATAGACCAAGAGACAGTTGTTTGAATGAACAAGGGGACAGTGAATGTTTAAAATCAGGAAAGGTGTGTGCCAGGGTTATGTTCTTTGACCATTCTACTTGATGGCACTTAACAAAAACCAGCATTATTATTATTATTAGTTTCAACTATATGGAGTTCTGGTGTGGTGCTGTAAGATAAGTACCTCAAGGTCAGTTTGAACTGCTAGGTTGGTAGTTCAAACCCACTAAGAGAACCTCATAAACCCTAAACAGGGTCACAATAGCTGGAACTGACTCACTGGTACTAAACAACAACAGCATGCATAGACCAAGATGCAGTAATCGAACCCTGTATAGGGTTTTTGAATAGCAGCTTGTGAATTTGAACCAAACCACTGACTTGGTGGTTCTAACCTACCTTGCAGCTCAGTGCTTATCCTATAGCACTGCACCAGGTCTGCAAAGACAATAATAGTTCCTGAATTTTGTTATTTATATGGCAACAACAACAATAGAGTTACTATAAGTCAAAATCAACTCAAAAACTACACACACACACACACACACATATATATGTAAAGTTGTTTTTACTTGTTAAATTAGTTATATATCTATTTTTGGCATATAAGTAACAATTGTTGTTGTTTTTGTTAAGTGCCATTGAGTCGGTTCCAACCCATAGCGACCCTGTATAGGGTTTCTGAGGAGTGACTGGTGAGCTTGAACCACCGACCTTGCAGTTCAAATGGGTTTGCAATATTCAGGTGCTATTACTGTCATTGGAGCCTGATGTGGTCAATGTGCCGACAAAAACAATACAGACACTATAAGTCAGAATCAATTAGACAACTTTTTTCAAGCTTTTGTTTGTTTGTTA
>NW_006408773.1:1353892-1365925 GCF_000296735.1 Chrysochloris asiatica | reverse complement strand
GACAAATAGATAACAATATTCAGGTGCTATTATTATCATTGAAGATGTGGTAGGGTGCTAGGGTGCTGTAGGATAAACACTGGACTGCAAGGTCAGTTTGAGCCACAAGGTTGGTGGTTCCAATTCACCAGACCCTCCTTGGAAATACTATATAGGATCACTATGAGTGGGAACCAACTCAAAGGCAGTTAAAAACAACAACATTATTGTCATTATTATCATCATAGAGACCCTGTATAGCATTTATAAGAAGTGGCTCATAGGTTTGACCTGACAACACTGTGGTTAGCAGTCCATTGTTTTTCCTAAAGTGCCACATCAGAACTTCATAGTGTCTTTATTGGACAGAGCAAAACTGCCCATAGGGTTTCCAAGACTATAAATCTTTACAAAAATAACCTGCCAAGTCTTTCTCCTGCTTACAGAAATAACCTGTTAAAGTATTCTCCTGCAGAGTGGCAAGCAGGTTCGAACTGGGATTAAGCTCTGGGTTTTGAATTAAAAGTCCAGAATTTAATCATAGCATAATCAAGGCTCTTTCAATGCCTATTAGTATTTGTTTTATGAATCTGTACAATCACGTGGATTGATCTACCGTAAATAAAATGATTAAATGAACATGACAATATATTATCAATTCAGCTATACAGCATTTCTTGAAATTTTTATTTACTACACAGATAATGAGTGGTTCACATCCATGCTAAGAAATACATGAAAGCATTTTGTGAGGGATTGTAAGTGGTCTTAGCCAGCTGGCTTTTATACTTTATAAACAGTTCAGTAAAGATTGGGGGGTCAATCTCAAAAAGCCCTTTTAAAAATTGAATATTGTTATGGTCTGATTATGTTGCATTAGCTACCATATTAATTTTAACTTTTTAAAATAGCTATTGTTGTCCTTATTTCCACACGCATGTATAGAAATTGCACACAAATACACACACACATTAAAAATATAATTTTCTTCATTCTTTTCAATTTTATTTCTATCATTATAAATATAAAAAGCATATTGAGGGTAGAGGGCCTGAACACCAGTAGCATTCAAAAGGCTGGAAAGTATGGGGCTGTCATAAATGAGTTCTAGTTACGAATCGGGCCATCCATTTTATGACATTTCTTAATGCTCCACTAGCTAAGTGTCTGTTGCTTTCCAAATCAAGACTTTCATTATATGATGTTCTCCAAGCCTTAGTAAAATTGACAGTAGAAAGGCTACCCAACCAAGTTAATTAGGTTTTTCATTAACTTTTTAGCCCTGGTATCATTTCACTTTCAATATGATGGAGAGTGTTTCCAAGTAACAAATTTAAGTAAGGATTATACAAACTTAATTTGGGAGGCTGCAGATATCCTTTAGCTAACTTTCATTAGATTGAGGTGCCATGAGTCAAAGGGGAAGAAACAGTGAGGGCAGAATATGTTCTCCAATTGAAAGTAGTTTAAAATGTGCTGCCAGGACAATTCACTGGTTGATTTGGTTTATAAAATTTAATTAAAAGGCAACAAACCTTTAGTACTCATTCTTTCATATTAACACTCTTGTGCTTGAAAGTTACTCATTGCAAATCACATCATCTTAATATAATTGCCAGCTCACCATCAAAGAAAAGTGCTGCCTAAAGTAAGCTTAGGTCATAGAATATTAGTCTCTGAAGGGCTATTAGACATCATGATCCAAGGGTTTATAACAACTATTAACAGATACATTCTTTCCTCAATCATTACCTAAAACAGAAGCCCAAAATGTAAAATCATTGTTGTTGTTAAGTGCAATTGAGTCAGTTCCAATTCATAACAACCCTGTCCAGTGTTTCCCAGGAAAGGATAATGGGTTTGAAGCACTAACTTTGCAGGTAAAAATCAAGTACTTATCCTGCAGCACCACACCAGGAT
The DNA here is from genome assembly GCF_000296735.1 of Chrysochloris asiatica. Taxonomy (NCBI): domain Eukaryota; kingdom Metazoa; phylum Chordata; class Mammalia; order Afrosoricida; family Chrysochloridae; genus Chrysochloris; species Chrysochloris asiatica. The sequence continues at coordinate 1,364,026 of NW_006408773.1, read as the reverse complement.
TCCAAATAGATGATAATAATAATTACAATAATAGTACCTGAATATTCTTATCTATATGTCAAGTATTGTTTAAAATTTTGCACATGTACTAATTTATTTATCAAAGCAACTTTAATATCACCATGCATACTTTTGTTGCTAAGTGCCATCAAGTTGGTTCAGACTCATAGCAACTCTGTATAGGGGCTTTGAGGAGTGGCTGTTGAGTTTGAACCAAAGACCTTGTGGTTCAAACCAACTTTATGGTTGAGTGCTTATCTTACAGTGCCACACCAGGAATCCCAGAACTACTTTTTTATTATTATTTATTTATTTATAAATGTTTTATTGTGAATTATGTGATAGTTTACATGGGAGAACATTAGTTTTACGTTCATTCTATTGTATATCATCTCATTTTTATTTATTTATTTATAAATGTTTTATTGTGAATTATGCGATAGTTTACATGGGAGAACATTAGTTTTACATTCATCCTATGTATACAGTTTAATTGCCATGGTTACAATCCCCTGCATGCATCATTAACCAATCAAAGGATACATCCTACAATCTTGCCCCCCCCTTGCCATCCTCGCCCCCCCCCCTTGCTCCCCCACCCCTGGTCAGCAGCACACAGACCTACTTTATTGATAAGGAAAAATACAAAACTCTTAATGGAATGCTAGTACTTGGTGATGTCAGGATTCTAAAGCTGGCAGGGTGACAGACTACTCCAGAGTCCATTAACCACCACTGCTTCTCTGTGATAAAGGATATCTAGTCAAGGAAGAAGGAACAAAAGAGAGTCCTTTCTTTAATGGACCCTAGAGGGAGTTTTCCAAACTACTCCCAATCCCTTGAGACATTTCACCTGGAATGGTTGCACTAGATCAATACAAAGCATAAAATATTAGCATTCATTAATATTCACACTGTTAGGAACTCCACTGTTAGGAACTCCGAAAGTAGTCAGATTGACAGAGAAATGTCAGGAATGCAGAAGGAAAACTAACTGTTAAGTAAGTGAACTAGGAGCTATATTGCAAACAACTTGCCAGTTGATTGCTTGGATTTGAAACCTAACCAGTCCTTGCAATTTTTATCAAAAAAGAAGTTTGTTTTTCTGAATGTATCACATTATACCATAAAGCCTACTTACTAACCTTGTTGTTGCTGTTGTTAAGTGCTGAGTCAGTTCCAACCCATAGCGACCCTATATAGGGTTTCTGAGGAGCAGCTGGTAATTTTGAACAGCTGACCTTGCGGTTTAAACTGACTTTACAGTCCGGTGCATTAACTTACAGCACCACACCAGGTTGGGATATTTAGAGTGTCAGTTAAGAAGGAAGAGAACTAGGACAAGGCAAATGAGAGAACAACTATGGTTGCGTATCCCTGGGATTTATGCAACGTAGTGGTCAATCAGATATGACAAACTGGTTACTTCTCGTTATAGCCCCATCCATACTCTTCTTGGTCCATCCAAAGTAATAGTTTCTTTCTTTACAGATGGAACCTGAGATTCCAGATAAGGGACACTGCTTGTTTAAAGTTTATGTTCTTGTCTAAGGCCTCTTACTTACAAATTATTATTCTGTTGTTGCTGATATTGTAACTCTTGAAACTTGAAAATATCTTCTAAAAGAAACTATCTCATTGAGAGTTGATTGAAAAGTCCACACAGTTGATTGAGATTGTTATACTTTAATGATTTTTTTGTACCAGTTATTTAAATTGCTTAAATCATGGTTTTGTCCATATTTGTTCCTTTGAAATCTTATACAGGGTAGCTATGAGTAGGAACCGACTCATAGCAACCCTGTATAGGGTTTCCAAGATGCAGTTGGTAGGTTAGAACTTCTGACCTTGCGGTTCATAGTTCAGTGCTTATCCTACAATGCCACACCAGAAGGTTAGAAATACTATATCTAATGTACCCTTTTCAGAAATGCCAGTATATTTCTCTTACTTTACTTATATTTATTTTATTTGTTTCTGTTTTTATGGGGGGATTATTGTGGTTTGGGAAGTCCTGGTGTGGCACTGTAGGATAAGTACTGGATTAAATTTTAGTTTGACCCATAAGATTGTTGGTTCAAACCTACCAACCACTCCTCAGAAATCCTACACAGGGTTTCTGTGAACCAGAACTGACATATCCACACTTCACAATAACATTGTGGATTGGGGAGTTTGGGTGTGGCACTGTAAGATAGGCAATGGACTGCTAACTATAGGTTGGTGGTTCAAACCCAACAGTTGCTCCTCAGAAACTTTATACAGGGTCACTATGAGTTGGAACAGACTCAAGGACGCTTAACAGCAACAACAGTTGTGATTTTGGCAAATGTTTGCAGAACAAATTAGTTTTCCGTTCTAGAAGTCATATATAGTTTGTTTTGTAACATTAATGACATTGTTATTTGTTGTTAAGTGCTATCGAGTCAGTTCTAATCATATTGACCCTGCATAGGGTTTCCAAGGAACTACTGGTGAGTTTGAGCTACCAAATTTGTGGTTCAAATACATCTTTTGTGTCAGTGGTTTGTCCCATTACAATCCTCATAACGAAACAGCACTCTTCTCACTTCCTCCCTTTGTTTACTCTTTGCATTGTATTGTCTTTCCTATCTCTTCCTGCCTTTTTTTGTGTGTGTCTTCTTCTTTTTACTGTGAATGGGGTGGTTTACAAAGCAAATTATTGGTCTTATATTCAGAAAATCATGCACACTTCATTGTATCTCACTGATTGCAATCCCCACAATGTAGCTTCACCTATGCCACTTCCTATGGTGTGTGTTTCTTATTTCCATTTCCCCTTTATTCTCAACTCTTTTGAACTTTGCCCTTGAGTAAATGTTTGTTTGTTTGTTTGTTTTTTCCTTTATCTTAAATGTGTACCTCACTAGTCTGTAGAGGGGACACCACCACCACCACATTTCTTATACGTATACCTAAAAAATGTAGAGTTTGGGAACTAAACATGTATACATGTAGAGCCACATTTTTTTTTAACTTTTATTAAAACTGTAATCTATGAGTATATTGTAGTTGTTGTTGCTGTAGCAAAGTTCCATTGAGCCAGTTCTGACCCATAGAAACCTTGTATTGGATTTCTGAGGAGTGGCTGATGACCTTAAACTGCTGACCTTGCGGTTCAAACGTGGTTTGCAGTCCAGCATATTAACCCACAGGGCCACAAATTGGTAGGACTCATAGTAATCCTGTATAGGGATTCCCAGGCTGTAAATATTTGTGAAACTAGAAAGTCTCATCATAGTCCCTCATCAATACGTTAAGAGTGCATAAAATATGCATTTTATTGTTGTTGTTTGTTGCTGTCAATTCTGACTCATGTGTGCAGAGTCTAACTGTTCCATATGATTTTCAAGGCTGTAACCTTTCAGAAACAGATTATGAGGCCTATCTTTCCACGTCCTTCTGTGGTAGTGGTGGTGTCTTCAGGTTGATTCTGACTCATAGTGGCCTCATATAGGGTCTCTATTACAGGAAACTGTAAATCTTTACAGTAGCAGATAGCTTAATCTTTCTCTCTTGAGGTATCTGTAGACTTGAACTGTTGACCTTTGCAGTTAGCAGCCTAACGAGTAATGGGTGCATTTTAATTGTAAATATTTCAGTTAGTAGTATATTGATTAACAATTTGTGCCACCCAGGAACTCTAAAACATATATGTAGAGTTTTAGAATAATTATAAAGCGAATACCTGATAATACCTATTTAGATGAAATATATATTGCAAGTGACTCATAACACCTATTTTGTGTTTCACTCCAGTCACACCTTCCTGCCCCTCCCTGGAGATAACCACTATGCTTATTTCATGACAATCACTACCTTGTATTTCTTTATGCTGCTGTCATCTATATATGCATCCCTAAAAATAAAATTTTGACTTGTTTTCAACTTTTATAAATGGAATAGTCTCTGATGTCTTCTGGCCATGTTTCTTTCACTCAGTTATATAAATTTGTCATATATTGTTGTTGTTAAGTGCCACTGAATAAGTTCTGACACATAGCGATTCTTTATAGGGTTTCTGAGGAGCAATTGGTGAGCTTCAACAGATGACCTTCAGTTCAAACCCTAGTCCTTTTTTGTCTGGAGATCCTCTGAAACTTGTTCAGCATCATAAGAATTTTCCATGACAGACTTCCACAGACAGATGAGTAAATACTATGCATGAGTTAGATTGGCTGAAAAATGAAACCAGGACTCCCACATGGAAATTTAGAATACTATGACTGAACTAAATCATAGTATTTGAATAATGTTATTTTTTCTGTATTATGCCAAATAAATTTTCCAGAGTAATTATGCCAGTTTATTCTCCCACATACTTACACGAAATCCTATTTTTTCCACATTCCCACCACACTAGTCTTTGTGCGTAATAGTATCTTGTATTTGTTTTCATATGCATTCAAATGTATATTAATGAGTTTAAGCATTTTTCTTATATTTTTTTAGCAATTCATCAGCTCTATTCGATGAATATGAATATATTTTAATTTTAATTTCAAATAGATTTAAATTTACAGAAAAAAAAAGAAAAAAATTGGAAAGATGTATATAGAGATCCCATTGTTGTCACTGCTGTTAGATGCCATCAAATCAGTTCCGACTCATAACTATCTTTTGCACAACAGAATGAAACAGTGCCCAATCTTGCGCCATCCTCACATTCATTGATAAGCTTGATTCCATTGCTGCTGCCACTGTGCCAGTCCTTCTCGTTTGGGGTCTTCCTCTTTTTTGCTGACCCTCCATTTTACCAGTCATGATGTCCTTCTCCAGGTACTGGTCCCTTCTGATAATGTCAAAAGTATGAAAGACAAAGTCAAGCCATCCTGACTTCTAAGGGGCATTCTGGCTGTAATTCTTCCAACACAGATTTGCTTATTCTTCTAGCAGTCCATGGAACTTTTAATATTCTTGTACAACACCATAGTGTAAATACATAATGTCTTCTATGGTCTTCCTTATTTATTGTCCTACTTTCACATGTATATAAAGTGATAGAAAATACCATGGCTTAGGTCAAGTTCACCTATGTCCTTAAGCTGACATCTTTGCTCTTGAACACTTTAAAGACATCTTATGCAGTAGATTTCCCTAATGCAAAACATCATAGATTTCTTGATTATTTTTCCATAAGTGTTGATAGTAGATCCAAGCAAAATGCCATCATTGACAACTTTAATCTGCTCTAGATTTATCATGATGTTATTTATTAGTCAAATGGTAAGGAGTTTGTTTTCTTTACTTTAATATTCAACCCATAGAGAAGGTTGTGGTCTTTGATTTTCAACAGTATTTTAAGTCCTCTCTATTTTTGATAAGCAAGGTTGTATCATGTGCATATCACATATTTTTTCATGAGTCTTTCTTCAATCCTGATGCCACATTCTTCTTCACATAACCTATATTCTTGGATTATTTGCTCAGCATGCAGATTAAATAGGTACAGTGAAAGAATGCAACCCTGTCTCACAACTTGCCTGATTTTAAACAATTCCATATCTTCTTGTTCTGTTTGAACGAGTGCCTCTTGGTCTATGTACAGGTTTATCATGAGCACAATTAAGCGTCTGGAATATTCATTCACCACAATATTGTCCATGGCTTGTCATGATCCACACAGTCAAAAAGCCTTTTCATAGTCAATAAAGCAGAGGCAAACATTTCTCAGGCATTCTCTTCTTTCAGCAAAGATACATCTGATGTCAGCAATAATATCTGCCATTCCATGTCCTCATGTGAATTTGACTTCAACTTCTGGATGTTCCCTGTCAATGTACTGCCACAGCCATTTTTAAATTACCTTTAGCAAAATTTTACTGGCATATGATATTAATGATATTTTCTGATGATTCCTGCATTCTTTTGGGCCATCTCTCTTTGGGATGGGCCCAAATATGGATCTCTTCAATAACTGGCTAGATAGAATACAAGCCAGCTAAAAATAGCTTCTGATCCCAGTATTCATCCATTTATTCAATTTTTTTAAAAAATTCTAAATTATATTGATATTTCCAAAACTATCATTATTTTTGGTCTTACCATAGAATCAAAAGCATCTCTGTTATTCTGGGAGTTTTTTTTGTTGTTGTTGTTTTGTTTTTTTTTGAAATTTCACACTTTTTTGAAAATTTTATTATTATAAAAATATAAAGAGTACAGCAGTTGCCTATTCCACATTTTTCACATGTATAATTCAATAAAATCAGTTATAGCCATCATGTTCATTGTCTTATTTTTTAAAATGTTTTATTATAATAGATTACATGGGAGAACATTAGTTTTAGATTCATCCTATTGTATATCGTTTCATTGCCATGGTTACAATTTTCCCCCTGCATCATCAACCTACCAAAGGGTATACCCTACAACCCTGCCTCCCCGGTCATCAGCACACAGACACTCTCCTTCTCTGGGTCTATGGTCTCCAGCTGCTCCATCTCTCCATGTCATCTTCTCTGTCTCCATCTCAGGGATCACTGCTTCTCTGGGTAGGGTCCTGCTCTCCGCTATTCTCTCTTGATGGTCCCAGGGACCTCCACTCTTAGACTGCAAAGTTAATCACTCCTCTCCTTGCTACAAAATGCCTACCTTTACATTTCCAACCCTCACAAGCAGTCCTGATAACAATTATTTACCATTGTGTCACAAGAGACCTATCTGCTTTTCTTTTCATCAGCCGCGCCTACACAGATTGGATACTACTCAGTGGAGAGTCTACCTTCCTCCATGCCCTCTGGATCTAGGTTCCCTCTTGAAAGATTGTAAGCCAGTCACTTCTTGCCTTTGTACCTCCCTCCCGTTCCCCTCCCCCCCACCTTCTGGGTAGCCAATGTCCATGTTAACCATCCCTGTCCTCTCCATGTACGGAGGGAGTGGGAACAATCCTCTCTGTGAAGATTTGTTCCCTCTTTTGAGCTACTGCATCCATATGTGTAGGTCAAGTTCTTCACATTGTATCAGATTACTCTTTCTTTCCTCTTCTTTCTTCTTCTAGTGGAGCTCTGATCATCTAGTCATTGAAGCCAGGTCAAGTGGGTATCATCTGCAAGTGTGGGTGTTCTTGTGCATATGCCCTCTCTTCTTATCAGCTGGATGCTACACTCTCCATTCTAGTTCTCTGTGGCTATGTCATGGACTCTGGGCCTAAGAGTCCTCAGGTCTTGTCACACTGCTGGCCAAACAGGTCTCCATCCGGGTTCACATGAGTCTGTTGAATGTTGTAGGGCTTAGTTTGCAGCTTCATTGGTGTTTTCCCCTCACTTTCCCTTATTGGTGATGAACGTGGTCACCAATCAGAGCATGTATTCCTAATGAGGCTAAGTCCTGGAAGGGGTTTTGCCCTGAGGGGACCTGACCACTTGCCTTGATGTCTCCTGGGCGAGCAACTTACCTGTTTTTGTAATAATCAGTCGAATTGTCTGTGTAGTTTTTATTTTTCCTGTTGGTCTTTCTTTCAAGTATCTTCTGTTCTTCTAGCTGGTTCAGGCTGGTCTGCCAGTCCTTTCGAGTGGAAATTTCCCATCTCTGAAGATTCTGGATGTTGTTCAGGAGTTCACCTATAGTCTTCTGTAATACAGAGGCTCCACAGGAAGCATCCTTCACTGGGCACGTTGAAGCCCCATTTTAGGTATTCCAATCAGATATAGGCAGAAGATGGACTTACAAGCTTTCTATGGTGATATTTCTGGTTATTCCTTTCTCTCCTCTTCAAGTGTCAATTTTATAATAAGATTCAAAAGACAGCCAAGCATCTTAACATTATTTTCCCCCTTTTCCCCATTCAACCATGTCTCAATCCCTGTATCCCAGCGTCCTATTGTTCCAAGGTTGTGCATGCCTCATTATTTACCTCTGTCCCAATTACTCCATGCAAACCTGCCTAATTTTTCTCCCATCTGCTTTGTTCTTCCATTCCACTCTCCCTTCTTCTATATTGCCCCCCTCCCAGGCACCCAAACTATCCTGTGTCTATTCCCTGTCCTGTGCTCCACCTTCCCCTCTCTGTCCTCACCCTACCCACACATCCCAGCAACCAGCAAAGAATCCACCCCACTTTAGTATGGGTTCTTTTTCTTAGTCTTTTACAGTAGTGGTCCTATGCAGTATTTCTCCATTTGTGACCGACTAATTTCACTCAACATGATGTCCTCAAGGTTCATCCATGTTATGCGGTGGCTTGCAGCTTCCTTGTTATTCTTCAAGGTAGCATAATATTCCACTGTGTGTATGTACCACAACTTTTTGATCCATTCTTTAGTTGATGGGCACTTTGCTTGTATCAATTTTTTTGCTATTGTAAATAGTGCTGCTATGAACATTGGTGTGCATATATCTACTGGTGTTATGGCTCATATTTCTTGTGGATTAATACCAAGTAGAAGAATTGTTGGATCATAAGGTATTTCTATTCCCAAACTTTGGAGGAAACACCATATTGCTTTCCAGAGAGATTGGACCAATTTGCAGTCCCACCAGCAATACAGGAGTGTCTCAGTCTCTCCACATTCCCGCCAGCATTTATTGTCCTCTACTTATTTGATCTTTGCTGTTATTGCTAGTGTGAGATGATATCTCACTTTTGTTTTGATTTGCAGCTCTCTAATGGCTGCTCAGATCTCTTCCTTGGTGAAGTGTCTGTTCATGTCCTATGCCCATTTTTTAATTGGGTTATTTGTTTTTTTCTTGTAAAGGTGTTGTAGTTTCCTATATATTTTAGAAATAAGTCCCTTTTCTGATGTGTCATTACAAAAGATTTTTTTCCCATTCTCTGGGTTCCCTTTTTACAATTCTGGTGAAATCATTTGATGCACATAAGTTTTTGGATTTTTTTCAGTGGCTGACTTTCTTTTTGTTATTGTGAATTATGTGATAGTTTACATGGGAGAACATAGTTTTACATTCATCCTATCTTATATCGTTTCATTGCTATGTTTAAAATCCCCTCCATGCATCATCAACCAACCAAAGGGTTGGTTGTGCCCCATGGTCGTCAGCACACAGCCCCTCTCCCTCTCTGTGTCTAAAGACACTTGCTGCTCCATCTCTCCATGTCATCATCTCTGCCTCCATCTCAGGCATCACTGCTTCACTGGGTAGGGTTCAGCTCTCTGCTTTTCTCCCATGATGGTCCCAGGAACCTTTGCTCCTAGACTGAAAGTTAATCACTTCCCTCCTTACTACAAAACGTCTACCTTTTCATTTCCAATGCTCACAATCAGTTCTGATAACAATTATTCACTATCATATCACAAGAGACCTATCCACATTTCATTTCTGCACATAAATTTTTAATTTTTAGTATGCCCCACTCATCAATTTTATCTACTTTGGTTTGTGTAGTTTTCAAAATGATTTATAGTATGTGTATTCCCTGAATTAGTGCACTCACATTTGTCCCTATTTTTTCATTGATGGCTTTCATAATTCTGGGATTCAAATTTAGGTATTTAATCCATGTTGAGTTGTTTTTTTTAAAGGTGTGAGGTGAAGGTCTTGTTTCAATCTTTTTCATATCACTTTCCAGTTCTGCCAGCAACATGTATTGAAGAGACTATCACATCCCCATGTGATATATTTAGGTGTTTTGTCAAAAATCAGTTGGTTGTATATAGATGGGTTACTTTCTGGATTCTCAACTCTGTTCCATTGATCCATATATCTTTCACTGTAGCAGTACCAAGCTGTTTTGACCAATGTAGACGTGTAGTAAATTTTGAAGTCTGGAAGTGAGAGGCCTCCAACCTTATTCTTCTTCTTAAACAGTGCTTTGCTTATCCTGGGTATCTTTCTTTTACATATAAAGTTCATAATTGTTTTTCCATCTCTTTGAAGAATGTTGTTGAAATCTGGATTGGGATTGCATTATATGTGTAAATTATTTGGGCAGTATTGATATTTTCACAATGTTAAGACTTTGTATTCAGCAGCATGGTACATTCTTCCATTTTTGTAAATCTCTTTTGGTTTCTTGTAGTAGTGTTTTGTAGTTTTCTTTGTATAAGTCCTTTGTTTCTCTAATTACATTTATTCCTAGATATTTCATCCTTTGGGTGGCTATTGTAAATGGTATTGCTTTCCTAATGTCCTTTTCAATGATGTCATTTCTGG
>NW_006408773.1:1350729-1353302 GCF_000296735.1 Chrysochloris asiatica | reverse complement strand
AGGATTTTGTTGAGAATTTTTGCATCTATGTTCATGAGGGATATTGGTCTATAATTTTCTTTCTTAGTGACGTTCTTCCCTGGTTTTGGTATTAGGGTTATGCATGCTTCATACACTGTATTAGGAAGTTTTCCATCATCCTCTATCTTCTGGAATAATTTGAGAAGAATTGGTGACACTCTTCCCTGAATCTTTGGTAAAACTCACCAGTGAAGCCATCTGGGCCTGGACTTTTTTTGGTTGTGAGTCTTGATGTCCTGACCAATTTCTTCTTTTGTTATGGGTCTGTTCTACTTCACTGTGTGTAAGTTTAGGTAGGTGATGTTTATCTAAAAATGTATCCATCTCTTCTTAGATTCAAGTTTGTTGGAGTACAACTCATCATAATATTCTGTTATTATCCTTTTGATTTCCTTTGGTTCCGTTTTGACATCACCCATGTGGTTTCTAATGAGTGCTACTTGTGTCTTCTCCCTTTTTTCTTTTGTTAGGCTTGCCAGTGGTCTGTCAATTTTGCTAATCCTTTCAAATAACCAGCTTCTTGTCCTGTTGATTGTTTCTACAGTTTTTCTGGTTTTTATCTCATTTATTTCTGCTCTAATCTTTATTATTTCTTTTCTTTTGGTGGCTGTAGCTTCTCTCTGTTGGTCTGTTTCTAATTATTGTAGATTCTGTGTTAATGTATTAATTTTGGTTCTTTCTTCTTTTTGATGTGTGCGTTTATCACAATAAATTGTTCTCTCAGCACCGCTTTCACTGTGTACCAAAGATTTTGGTACGTTGTGTTTTCGTTCTCATCTGTTTCTAGGAACTTTGTGAATTCACTAGCCAGTCGCTTTTCAGCAGGGTATTACTCAGTTTTCATATTGTTGTTGTTGTTGTTAAGTACCGTGGAGTCAATTCCGACTCATAGTGACCCTGCACAGGGTTTCTGAGGCTGTAAATCTTTTACGGGGGCAGAAAGCCTCATCTTTCTCCCGCAGAACCGCTGGTAGTTTCGAACTGCTGACCTTGAGGTTTGCAACCCGACTCATAACCACTACACTACCAGAGCTCCTTCCATTTCCATATAATTGACTTTATTTCCTTCATCTTGCTATTGTTGATTTCTAATTTGATAGCATTGTGGTCTGAGAAGATGCTTTGTAGTGTTTTGATATTTGTAAATTTATGGAGATTTGTTTTGTGGTCTAAAACATGGTCTATTCTGGAGAATGTTCCATGTGCTCTGGAAAAGAATGTGTATTGTGCAGTTTTTGGGTTGAATGCTCTGTACACATCTATGAGGTCCATTTGGCTGATTGTGTTGTTTAATTCTTCTGTGTCTTTGTCAAGTTTCTTTCTGGTTGTTCTTTCCATGTTTGAAAGTGGTGTATTAAAATCACCCACTATTATTGTAGATTTATCTATTTCTTTCTCCAAATCTATAAGAGCTTGCTTTATATATTTTGGAGGTCTTTCATTGGGGACATAGATATTTATTATGGTTATTTCATCTTGTTTAAATATCCCTTTAATCATGAGATAATGTCCATCTTTATCTATTATGCTCGGTTTTGCCATAAAGTTTATTTTATTAGAGATTAGTACTGCCACTCCTGTTTGCTTTTTATTGCAATTAGCTTGGTATATTTGTTTTCATCCTTTGACTTTTAATCTCCTTTTGTCTCTGTGTCTGAGATGTGTCTCTTGCAGACAGCATATTGAAGGATCTTGTTTTCCTATCCATTCTGCCACCTTTCCGTCTCTTAACAAGTGCATTTAATCCAATTACGTTCAGTGTAATTATCGATAGATATTGATTAATTGCTGTCATTTTAGCTTGTGTGTGTGTGTGTGTGATGTTGCTGCTTTCTTTGTTCTGTGTATCTTCCTTTTTTGAATTCATGCTTTTTGTGTTCTTTCTTGTGAGTTTCCTCACAGTTTTAATGTTTCCATTTTCATTCATTGTGAAGTGTTAATTTTCTTTGAGGTTGCCTTATACACCATTAACTTTTCTCTCCATTAGGTTCAGTCTATTTTATCCTGTAATCTACCTGACTTTCTCATCATCTGGATCTCTGTTCCTACGTGTTTGCCTTCTTTTAGATTACAATTGTTTTGATAATAGCCTGACTTCCCAGATTCTCTGAGTTTTTTCTTATTTTTTTGTTCAATTCTTGACTCTTCCTTCTATCGATTTAATTCTGGGAGATGCTGCCACATATGTCAATCTCTTGTTGTTATCTTTTCTTGTTGGTTCTCAGTCCACAGAACTCCCTTTAAGATGTTTTATAGTACAGGGTTGGCTTTGGCAATATCACTTAGCTTCTGTTTATTCTGGAATGTTTTGATTACACCATTGTATTTGATTGATAGCTTTGCTAAATAAAGGATTCTTGGTTGGAAATTTATTTTCTTTCAAAGTTTCATATATGTCTCCCCATTGCCTTCTTGCTTGCATGGTTTCTGCTGAGAGATCCGAGCTTAATCTGACTTGCTTGCCTTTGTATGTAACACTTCTGTTTTCCCTAATTGCTTTCATGAGTGTCTCCTTATATTTGATTTTGGAGAGCTTGATTATGATATGTCTC
>NW_006408773.1:1346410-1349934 GCF_000296735.1 Chrysochloris asiatica | reverse complement strand
GTTGTCTGCCTCCCTGGTATATGGCAGTTGGTATTGGTTCTTGCCTGGGTTTTGGTGTTTTATAGAGTGTGATTGTAGTTTGGCTATATGACAGCAGTTTCTGTCTCTTCTTGTGTAATATTTATTTAAAAAAAATTAAACGTTCAGGGCTTGCCTTTTGGCTGACTATATGTGTGCATGCGTGGCAGAAGAACCCACCAGTGGTGAGGTTGGGGGTTGTCCACTCGCTCAGGCTCCCCCTCTAGTCACCAGAATGGAGGTACGCAATCAGTGGGGGCACTAATGACCAGATTAAAAACAAAGTAAATCAGGAAAAACAAAACTGATAAAGTGTATTGTCCACCTTTGCTCCAAGGTTCCCGTGTCCTTTTCCCTTGATATGTCTACTTTCCTGCTTGGTCTTTGTATTTGATCTCTCCCAAGATGTCGGCTTGGGCCTCTGAGCCCGGTAGATTCAAAAGTACATGATTTATTACTTCTTCTTCAAGTTCCACTAGCTATAAGCCTTCAAACTTTTAATATATTCCTACCTCTGTGGTTCCGGGTTTTGGAGCTCTGCCCTGGATCTGCTTTGCCTGGTATTCTGTGGCATGGCTGACAGCGAACTTCACTGAACCTTCACCCTAGCACCTCCCTATATTCTTCCACTTTTGTAAGTCTGTTTTGGTTTCTTGTAGTATTGTTTTGTAGTTTTCTTTGTTTCCCTGGTTACATTTATTCCTAGATATGTCATCCTTTTCGAGGCTATTGTAGATGGTATTGCTTTCCTGATGTCCTTTTTAGTGCTTTAATTGTTACTATAGAGGAATCCAACTGATTATTGTATGCTAATTTTATACCCTGTAAATATGCTGAGTCTTCCAATAAGGTCTGATAGCTTTTTTATTGAGGTTTTGGTGTTTTGTGTCTATAGGATCATATAATCTGTAAATAGGAGAGTTTTACATCCTCTTTGCCGATTTGGATACCTTTAATTTCCCTATGCTGCCATGTAGCTCTAGCTAAGTCTTGCAGCACAGTATTGAATAAGAGTGCTGACAAAGGACATCCTTGTCTGGTTCTTGTTCACAGAGTGAAGGCTTTCATTTTACTGGCTTTAGTGGTTGGTTCATACATTTGAATAATAGTGCTATTAACTAGGCTTCCCTGTAGGTGCATGTATATTATCTTAGTACAGACAGCGTTGCACATCATGACTGATCTGGATATGTTCGTTTTGACAATGAATGCAACACCATTCCTCTTCAATTTGTCATTTCAGGTATAGTTAACCATGTGGTCATCAGATTAAAAATGGCCAATGCCAGTCCATTTTAGCTCACTAATGCCTAAGGTATCCATGATTATGCACTCCATTTCATTTTTGACAACTTCCAATTTTCCCAGATTCCTATTTTGTATATTCCATGTTCCGATTTTCAGTGGATGTTTACAGCTGTTTCTCTTCATTTTGAGTTGTGCCCCATCAGCAAATTAAGGTCTGCGGGCTTTTCTCCCACGGGCTTTACTCCACTTGCCTCATCACAGTCAACTCTACTTTGAGGAGGCAGCTCTTCCCCAGTCGCATTTTGAGTGCCTTCCAACCTGAGGGGCTCATTTTCCTGCACTATATCTGACAATGTTTCTCTGCTATTCATAAGGTTTTCAGTGACTAAATATTCGGAAGTAGTTCATCACTCCTTCTTCCTAGTCTTTCTTTGTCTGGAAGTTCATCTGAAATCTGTCCACCATGGGTAACCCTACTGATATTTAAAATACTGGTGGCATAGCTTTCAGAATCATAGCTACTCACAATCCCCCAGAGTATGACAAACTGACAGACGAATGGTGGTCCAACCTTCTAAGGAAGCACCGTATGCTTTCCAGAGAAGTTGAATCATTTTACAATCCCATTAGCAATGTAGGAGCATCCCAGTCTCTCCACACCCTCTCCAGCATTTATTGTCCTCTACTTTTTTGATCTTTGCTGTTATTGTTGTTATGAGATGATATCTCATTGTTGTTTTGATTTTGGGTTACTGTGCTAGACTGCAAAGCCATTTGAACTGCAAGGTTGGCAGTTCAAATTCACCAGCGTCTCCTTGGAAACCCTATACAGGGTTGCTATGTGTCGGAACCGACTCAACGGCACTTAACAACAACAACAACATATATTTTAGTAATGTGTGCCTTGTCTGATGTGTCATTGAAAATATTTTTTTTCTATTCTATGGTTTCCCTTTTTACTCTCTGGTGAAGTCTTCTGATGCACATAAGTTTTTAATTTTTACTATGTCCCACTCATCTATTTTTCTGCTTTTGTTTGTGTAGTTTTAAAAACGTTTGGTAGTCTGTATATTCCCTGAATTAGTGCTTCACATTTGTCCCTATTTTTTCATTGATGGCCTTCATAATTTTGGGATTCAAATTTAGGTCTTTAATCCATGCTGAGATGGGTTTTAGATAATGCATGAAGCAAAGGTGTTGTTTCAATCTTTTGCATATCGCTTTCCAGTTCTGCCAAAACCATGTGTTGAAGAGACTATCCCCTCCCCCATATGATATATTTAGGTATTTTGTCCAAAATGAGTTGGCTGTATGTGGGTGGGTTAATTTCTGGATTCTCAATTCTGTTCCATTGTTCCATATATCATTCATTGCACCAGTACCAGGCTGTTTGACCACTCTGTTGTTATTGTTAAGTACCGCAGAATTGGTTCCAACTCATGGAGACCCTGCACAGGATTTTTCTAGACTGTAAATCATTACAGGGAAAAAAACGCCTAATCTTTCTCTCGCTGAAACA
The DNA here is from genome assembly GCF_000296735.1 of Chrysochloris asiatica. Lineage (NCBI taxonomy): Eukaryota > Metazoa > Chordata > Mammalia > Afrosoricida > Chrysochloridae > Chrysochloris > Chrysochloris asiatica. The sequence continues at coordinate 1,347,149 of NW_006408773.1, read as the reverse complement.
GTGGTAGTTTCAACCTGCTGACCTTGAGGTTACCAACCCATTTTGTAAACCCATTTTGTAGCCATATAATACATTTTGAAGTTGGGGAGTGAAACGTTTCCAACATTATTCTTCTTCTTAAGCAGTGATTAGCTGATACTTGGTATCTTTCCTTTCCATATAAAGTTTGCAATTGTTTTTTCCATGACTTTGAAGAATGTCATTGGAATCTGGATTAGGATTGCATTATATGTGTAATTTGTGTTGGGCACAATTACTGATTAAAAAAAATATTTACAATATTTTTACAATGTTAAGTCTTCCTATCAAGAAGCATTTTTCCATTTTTGTAAGTCTCTTTTGGTTTCTTGTAGTAGTGTTTTGCAGTTTTCTTTGTATAGGTCCTTTATTACTCTGGTTTCATTTATTCCTAGATATTTCATCCTTTGGCCACCTATTGTAAATGGTATTGTTTTCCAAATGTCCTTTTCAATGATGTCGTTTTTGGCATAAAGGAATCCAGCTGATTTTTGTATGTTGATCTTATGTTCTGCCACTTTGCTGAATCTTTCAACGAGGTTTAAAAGCTTTCTTACTGAGTCTATGGGATTTTCAATGCATAGGATCATACACATGGACCTCGCCAGATGGAACACATAGAAATCAGATAGACTACATCTGTGGAAAGAGAAGATGGAAAAGCTCCATATCATCAGTGAAGACAAGGCCAGGGGCAGACTGTGGAACAGACCATCAATTG
>NW_006408773.1:1341528-1344740 GCF_000296735.1 Chrysochloris asiatica | reverse complement strand
CGAGATGGATCAGCCAGGTGGCATCATTGATGGACTCAGGTGTGGCAGCGGTAGTGAGGTTGGCCCAGGATCGAACATTGTTTCGTTCTGCTGTGCATAGGGTCGCTATCAGTCGGTTCCGACTCGATGGCACCTGACAACAACAACAACAACAACAGGATCATATTGCCTGCAAATAGAGAGAGTTTTATTTCCTCTTTGCTAATTTGGATGCCTTTAATTTCCCTGACTTGCCGTATAGCTCTTGCTAAGATTTCCAGCACAATATTGAATAGGAGTGGTGTTCACAGAGGGAGAACTTTAAGCTTCTCTCCATTGAGAGTAATGTAGGCTTTCTAATTTTTATATATGCTTTTAATTATGTTGAGGATTTTCCCTTCAATTCCTATTTGTTGAGTGTTTTTATCAGGAATGGAGGTTGGATTTTGTCAAATGCCTTTTCTGCATCTATCGATATGATCATGTGGCTCTTTTATTTTTTTTATTTATGTGGTGGATAATGTTGATTATCTTTCTAATGTTGAACCATCCTTGCATCCCTGATGTGAATCCCACTTGATCATTATATATTATCTTTTTGATGTACTGCTGGACGCTGTTGTCTAGGATTTTATTGAAAGTTTTTGCATTTATGATCAAGAGGAATATTGGTCTATAATTTTCTTTCTTAATGAATAATTTGAGTAGAATTGGCGAAAGTTCTTCCCTGGATGTTTGGTAGAACTCACCAATGAAGCCATCTCAGCCTGGACTTCTCTTGGCTGGGAGTTTTTTGATGACCTGATCAATTTGTTATTTTGTTATGGCTCTGTTCAGGGTTTCTATTTCACTGTGTGTAAGTTTAGGTAGCTTGTGTTTTTCTAAAAATGTATCCATCTCTTCCAACTTTTCAAATTTGTTGGATTACAGCTTTTCATAGTATTATTTTATTATCTTTTTTATTTCCTTTGGTTCCATTGTGAAATTGCCCATGTGGTTTCTAATGCGTGTTATTTGTGTTTTCTCCCGCTTTTCTTTTATTAGGTTTCCAATGGTCTGCCAATTTTGTGAATCCTTTCAAAGAACCAGCTTCTTGTCCTGTTGATTCTTTCTATAGTTTTTCTGTTTTCTATCTCGTTGATTTCTGCTGTAATCTTTATTATTTCTTTTCTTTTGGTGACTCTAGGTTCCTTCTGTTGGTCTGTTTCTAATTATTGCTGATGCTGTGTTAATGTGTTAATTTTGGTTCTTTCTTTTTTTTGGATGTGTGCATTTATTACAATAAATTGTCCTTTCAGCATCTACCATGTTCAAAGATTTTGATATGTTGTGCTTTTCATTGTCTTTTGTTTCTAGGAACTTTGAGAGTTTGCGTTTTATTTCTTCTACTACCCAGTCACTTTTCAGCAGGGTGTTATTCAGCTTCCATGTATTTGATTTGTTTTCCTTGATCTTCCTATTGTTGATTTTTAATTTAATTGCATTGCGATCTGAAAAGAAGTTATGTAGTATATTGATATTTGTAAATTTATGGTGCTTTATTTTGTGGCCTACCACATGGTCTATTCTGGAGAATGTTCCATGTGCTCTGGAATAGAATGTGTATTGTGCTGTTGTTGCTTGAATGCTCTGTACACATATATGAGGTCCAGTTGTCTGATTGTGTTGCTTAGTTCTTCTGTGTCTTTGTCAAGTTTATTTCTGATTGTTCTATCCATTTCTGAAAGCTGTGTATTAAAATTACCCACGATTATTATAGATTTCTTTCTTTCTTTCTTCAAATCTATTACAGTTTGCTTTATAAATTTTGGAGCTCTTTCATTGGGAGCATAGATATTTATTATGATTATGCCATCTTGTTCAATTGTCCCTTTAATTATATGATAATGTCCATATTTATCTATTATGCTGGGTTTTGCCTTAACCTTTTCTTTTTCTTTTTCTTTTTTTTTTTAATCAGTGATTAGTGCTGCTACTCCTGTTGGTTTTTGGTTGCAAATAGCTTGGTATATTTTTTCCATCCTTTGACTTTTAATCTGTTTTTGTCTCTCTGTGTAAGATGTGTCTCTTGCAGACAGCATATTGAAGGATCTTGTTTTCTTATCCATTCTGCCACCCTTAACTGGTGTATTTAATTCATTTACATTCAGTGTAATTATTCATAGGTATGGATTAATTGCTGCCATTATGTTTGTTTTTTGTGGTGTTGCTGCTTTCTTTGTTCTGTGTATCTTCCTTTTCTGAGTTCATGCTTTTTGTGTTCTTTCTTATGAGTTTCCTCATAGTTTTAATGTTTCCATGTTCTGCTTAGATTTTCATTTTCTTGGTATGTTGTGAAGTGTTAATTTTCTTTGAGGTTACTATATATTCCATTACTTTTCCCTTCCATTTAGTGCAGTCCATTTTATCTTGTAATCTACCTGACCTTCTAACCATCTGGACATCTATTCCTATGTGTTTACCTTCTTTTACATTGTAATTGTTTTGATAATAGATTTACCTCCCAGATGCTCTGAGTTTGTTCTTACAGTTTTATTCTGTTCTCGACTCTTCTTTCTGTTGATTTAGTTCTGGGTTGTGCTGCCAGATAGGTCAGTCTCTGGTTGTTGTCTGTTCTTGTTTGTTCTCAGTCCACAGAACTTCCTTTAAATGTTTTGTAGAGCAGGTTTGGCAAAATCCCTTAGCTTCTGTTTATCCTGGTATGTTTTCATTACACTGTCATATTTGATTGATAGGTTTGCTGGACAAAAGATTCTTGGCTAATAGTTTTTTGTTTTTTTTTTTTTCTTTCAGGGTTTTATATATGTCTCCCCATTGCCTTCTTGCTTGCATGGTTTTTGCTGAGAGATCCAAGCTTAATCAGACTTGCTTGCCTTTGTAGGTAACACTTCTCTTTTCCCTGGCTGCTTTGAGGATTCTCTCTTTATCTTTGATTTTGAAGAGCTTGGTTATGACATTTCTCAGGGATTTTCTTTTGGGGTCTATTCTTCCTGGGGTTAGGTGAGTTTTTTGAATGTTCATCTTTTCACTTTTCAGGATGTTAGGGAAATTTTCTTCCAGAAGTTATTCAACTATTTCCTCTGTGGGTTTGTGTAATTCTTCCTGTTCTGGAATGCCGATAATGCCGGTATAGATATTGGTCTATAATTTTCTTTCTTAATGATGTCCTTCCTTGGTTTTGGTATAAGGGTTATGCTTGCTTCATAAAATGTATTAGGAGATTTTTCATTCTC
>NW_006408773.1:1339628-1341256 GCF_000296735.1 Chrysochloris asiatica | reverse complement strand
CCTGTAGCACTTTCCTGACTTCTTCCTTATTTTTCTCAACTCCATTGTAAAGTGTTTTGAAACATTTTATAATCGTTTATCTGAATTTCTTCTCTGATATTTCCAAGGCCTGTCCTCTTTCTAGAATGCAGTCCATGCTTACCTCTAGGTCATTTATCTCAGACATTTTATCTTATTTCTGGATATGTGCTGATATGGTCATCTGCTTTTCTTCTTGGACATGTTTAGTGTTTATATGTGGCCTTAATACTTAATTGAGTGTGTGTTTTGGTATTTTTTATGCTTTCTAATTTCCTCCAGGTAGATGTGATCAGGATGTGAGCTATCCTATTCATTCTTCTTATTGCTTAACTCAGAGTAATTTTCACAGGTTTTGTCTGCCTCCTTGGTGTATGGCAGGCACTTCTTGCCTGGATTTTGGTGTTTTTTAGAGTGTGATTGTAGTTAGACAATAAGAGAACAGTTACTGTCTCTTCTTGGGTATTATAGGGAGAGAAAGACTCACTGAAAAGTAAAAGGAGAGCATACAACAGTAAAACAGCAACAGCAAAAATCAAGGAAAAAAAACAACACCAAACAACAATAACAGAACTAGATTGTATGATGTGTAGTCAGTCTATAATTGCAGAAAGGGGAGAGGACGGAGAGAAGAAAAAAATTAATCATCTGTAGCTTAATATGACCATGGCCATAATGTCCTCTTCAGCTTCTTTCAAGATTGTCTGATAAATTTCAAATTGTCACTTTTGGTTTTTATGGTATACCTCAGGATTTAATTTAATTTTTGGCCTGTTTTGCTTCTAAACTCTCTTTCCCTCTCCACACCCCTATTTCTGGCCTTTTCTCTATTAAAAAAACAGTTCAGGGCCAGTTGTTGGGTGAGAGTATCTGTGCACATGCGTGGCAGAGGAACCCACCAGTGGTGGGGGTGAGGCTTGTCCACTCACTCAGGAAAGCCCTCTAGTCAACGGAATGGAGGTATGCAAACAATGGGTGACCAATGTACAGATACCAACAAAAAAGAAAAGAAAAGAAAATCAGAACAAAGCAAAACTGACAAAGTGTATTGTCCACCTTTGCTCCCAGGGTCCCACGGTGTTCCATGGTGGATCTACTTGCTCACTCTCTTTGTCTTGCTGTTTGGTCTTGCCTAAGTTATCAGTTCCAAAGCAGTGAGCCCGACAGATTAAAAAGCATGCAAGTTCTTACTTCCACTACAAGTTCCACTAGTTACATGCCTTCAAACTTTTTAAATATCCCTACCTATGTGGTTCAGAGTGTTGGAGAGCTTTCCTGAACCCCCTTCAGCTGATATTCTGTGGTATTGCTAAAGACAAACTTCACTGCACCTCTCCCCTATCGGCCATCAAGCCCCCAATGTATTATTTTTTTTTTTTGATGTGTTGTTTTGTTCTTTTGGCTAGGATTTTGTTGAGAATTTTTTCATTTATGTTCAATAGAGATATCGGTCTATAATTTTCTTTCTTAATGATGTCCTTCCTTGGTTTTGGTATAAGGGTTATGCTTGCTTCATAAAATGTATTAGGAGATTTTTCATTCTCTTCTATATTCTGGAATAATGTGAGTAGAATCGTTGACAGCTCTTCCCTGAATGTTTGGTAAAACTC
>NW_006408773.1:1327264-1339528 GCF_000296735.1 Chrysochloris asiatica | reverse complement strand
TCTTTTTCTTTTTTTTTTTAATCAGTGATTAGTGCTGCTACTCCTGTTGGTTTTTGGTTGCAAATAGCTTGGTATATTTTTTCCATCCTTTGACTTTTAATCTGTTTTTGTCTCTCTGTGTAAGATGTGTCTCTTGCAGACAGCATATTGAAGGATCTTGTTTTCTTATCCATTCTGCCACCCTTAACTGGTGTATTTAATTCATTTACATTCAGTGTAATTATTCATAGGTATGGATTAATTGCTGCCATTATGTTTGTTTTTTGTGGTGTTGCTGCTTTCTTTGTTCTGTGTATCTTCCTTTTCTGAGTTCATGCTTTTTGTGTTCTTTCTTATGAGTTTCCTCATAGTTTTAATGTTTCCATGTTCTGCTTAGATTTTCATTTTCTTGGTATGTTGTGAAGTGTTAATTTTCTTTGAGGTTACTATATATTCCATTACTTTTCCCTTCCATTTAGTGCAGTCCATTTTATCTTGTAATCTACCTGACCTTCTAACCATCTGGACATCTATTCCTATGTGTTTACCTTCTTTTACATTGTAATTGTTTTGATAATAGATTTACCTCCCAGATGCTCTGAGTTTGTTCTTACAGTTTTATTCTGTTCTCGACTCTTCTTTCTGTTGATTTAGTTCTGGGTTGTGCTGCCAGATAGGTCAGTCTCTGGTTGTTGTCTGTTCTTGTTTGTTCTCAGTCCACAGAACTTCCTTTAAATGTTTTGTAGAGCAGGTTTGGCAAAATCCCTTAGCTTCTGTTTATCCTGGTATGTTTTCATTACACTGTCATATTTGATTGATAGGTTTGCTGGACAAAAGATTCTTGGCTAATAGTTTTTTGTTTTTTTTTTTTTCTTTCAGGGTTTTATATATGTCTCCCCATTGCCTTCTTGCTTGCATGGTTTTTGCTGAGAGATCCAAGCTTAATCAGACTTGCTTGCCTTTGTAGGTAACACTTCTCTTTTCCCTGGCTGCTTTGAGGATTCTCTCTTTATCTTTGATTTTGAAGAGCTTGGTTATGACATTTCTCAGGGATTTTCTTTTGGGGTCTATTCTTCCTGGGGTTAGGTGAGTTTTTTGAATGTTCATCTTTTCACTTTTCAGGATGTTAGGGAAATTTTCTTCCAGAAGTTATTCAACTATTTCCTCTGTGGGTTTGTGTAATTCTTCCTGTTCTGGAATGCCGATAATGCCGGTATAGATATTGGTCTATAATTTTCTTTCTTAATGATGTCCTTCCTTGGTTTTGGTATAAGGGTTATGCTTGCTTCATAAAATGTATTAGGAGATTTTTCATTCTCTTCTATATTCTGGAATAATGTGAGTAGAATCGTTGACAGCTCTTCCCTGAATGTTTGGTAAAACTCACCAGTGAAGCCATCTGGGCCTGGACTTCTTTTGGTTGGAAATTTTTTGATGACTTCATCAATTTCTTCTTATTTTATGGTTCTGTTCAAGTTGTCTACTTCACTCTGTGTAAATTTAGGTAGGTCATGTTTTTCTACAAATTTATCCATCTCTTCTAAGTTTTCAAATTTGTTGGAGTATAAATTTTCATAATATTCTGTTATTATCCTTTTGATTTCCTTTGGCTCCATTGTGACATTGTACATATAATTTATAATGTGTGTTATTTGTGTCTTCTCCCTCTTTTCTTTTATTAGGTTTACCAATGGTTTGTCAATTTTATTAATCCCTTGAAAGAACAAGTTTCTTGTCCTGTTGATTCTTTCTATAGATTTTTTCTGTTTTCTGTCTCATTTATTTTTGATCTAATCTTTATTATTTCTTTTCTTTTTGTGACTATATGTTCCCTCTCTTGGTGTGCTTCTAATTGTTGGAAATGCTGTGTTAATGTCTTAGTTTTGCTTCTTTCTTCTTTTTGGATGTGCTCATTTATCACACTGAATTGTCCTCTCAGCACCACTTTTACCGTGTCTCAAATGTTGAGTTTCCATTGTTGTTAGTTTTGAGGAATTTTGTGAGTTCACGTTTAATTTCTTCTACTACCCAGTTGCTTTTAAGCAGTTTCAGTTTTCATGTATTCAACTTTATTTCCTTGGTCTTATTGTTGATTTTTAGTTTTATAGCACTGCAGTCTAAAAAGATGCTTTGTAGTGTTTTGATGTTTGTAAAATATATGGATGCTTGCTTTGTAAACTAACACATGGTCAGTTCTGTTGAATGTTCCAAGTGCACTGGAAGTATGTGTATTGTGCTGGTGTGGGTCAAATGCTCTTTACACATCTATGAGGTCAAGTTGGTTGATTGTGCTGTTTAGTTCCTCTCTAACTTTGTCGAGTTTCTTTCTGGTTGTTCTATCCCTTTGCGAAGTGGCATATTAAAATCTCCCACTATAATTGTAGATTTATCTTTTTCGTTCTTCAATTCTAGTAAGGTTTGCTTTATATATCTTGGTGCTTTTTCACTGGGAGTGTAGATATTTATTATGGTTATGTTGTCTTTCTTAATTGACCCTTTAATCATGAGATAGTGTCATTCTTTATCTCTTATGCTGGTTTTTGCCTGAAAGTTTATTTTATCAGAGATTAGTATTACCACTCCTGCTTGTTTTTGTTTGTTTGTTTGTTTGTTTTATTACAATTAGCTTGGTATATTTTTTTCCATTCTTTAACTTTTAGTTTGTTTTTGTCTTTGTGTGTAAGTTGAGTCTCTTGCAGGCAGCATACTGAAGGATCTTGTTTTCTTATCCATTCTACCACTCTCCATCTCTTCACTGGTGTATTTAATCCATTGACATTCAGTGTAATTCTCAATAAGTATGTTAATTACTGTCACTATATTCAGTTTTGTGGTGCTGTTCATTCCTTTGTTCTGAATGCCTTCTTGTCCTAAGTTCATTTTTTTGTGCTAGTTCTTGTCAGTTTCTACTTAGTTTTTATGTTTCCTTGTTCTGCTTGGGTCTTCATTTTCATGGTAAGTTGTGAGGTATTAACTTTCTTTGGGGTTCCCTATAGTCTATTTCTTACTAGGTAGCCTGGAATAAAGAGTCCCACTCAGGTCAATTTTAGGGCTGGATCCCAGAGTCAGATGTCATAAGAAGCTGCCAAAGGATCAGCCCGTGGGACCAGTGGAGCTCTTCCCAGTGACATCCTCACTGTGCCATGGCAAAACTGTGGGTGCAAACTGGACCTTTTTTCGGGCATACTCCCACCCTCCTGAACGTGTCTGGGCTGGACAGTGAAGGTGTGACAGGGGAGAGGAGGGAAGAAAAGTGTGAAATCCATCACACCTCTTTTTTCAGATGCTGCTTCATGGTTTTAGTGCTTTTATCATTGTGTCAGGCCGGCTGTGGACCTGTTCTCTGATTACACCCCAGCTGGGGGGCCACAGGGTATCCCACATCCTGATTGATTGAAAAATAACCATATTTCCCTTTTCACAGTTAGATTTCTCCACCAGCGGGTACAGGAAACTGACCCCTGCACCTTATTCTAGATCTAAATCTCTGGAGCTGCTCCAGGAAAGCAGCTTCTCTGGTTTTTCTGTGTCTCCACCAAGGAACCTCTCCTATCTGACCTCTAGCACTTGTTTTATGAGACCAGCAATAATAATTACTCCCTCTCTGATGAACCCACAAGATCTCAATGAGAAAAAAATCAGATGATTTCTCACATGCTATTAGTAATAGCAACTGATATTTATTTAGAATGTATTACATATCAAGAACTCTTATAAGTGCTATACATACATAATTCATTATAATCTTATAATAATCCTATGAAGCATTTTTTATTATAACTATTTTATAAGTAAGGAAATTGAAACAAATTTTCTAAGTAACACTTTCTTGAACATACAACTAATTAAGTGTTGGTGTGCTGTGAAATAGGTTCTGACTCATAGTGACCCAGCATAGGGCTTCCTAGGCTGCAAATATTTACAGGAGCAGAAAGCCTAATTGTTCTCTCATGGAATGGCTGGTAGTTTTGAACTGCTGATCTTGAAGTTAGCAGCCCAACTCGTAACCATTATGCTACCAGAACTCCTTAGTTATGTGGTAGAGTTGGTATTTAGTCTTTGGAAGTTTAAATCTAAAACTTACATCTTTAATCCTTTTAATCACTATGCTATAATATCACTCAAAATCCATCATTAAAAATTACTTATGAAGATACTAAGATTTTCTTTCTTTTCTTCTGTTCCTATCATTGTGTCTATGTCTTCAAAATTACTTTTCTTTGTGTTTGTTTCTGCATTCCATGTTGTAGGATTTCCTCAAATGTCAATCCTTTTCTGTGTGTTCATATTTAAAATCAAGGCACTATAACAGATGGTATCCTGGAGGGCAGTGTAAGATAAACATTGTACTGCCAGATCGGTTTGAACAACCACGTTGGCGATTCAAATCCACTAGATACTCCTCAGAAACCCTACACAGGGTTGCTATGGGTCAGAACTTACTAGACGGCACTTAAAAAAAATGATAAAAAAAAAAAAAGCCCATGTGTTTGAGCAAGTAGTATGTGTTTATTAAGCTAATACTTAACTGTTACATTAGAGTAATTAACATTTTGCTATATGTAGACCTTATATTCTTGAGCAGCGCAATTTCTCCAGAGAAGGATCTGTCTATCATTTGTCTCTTTAAACTGGACTTCCAGCTTTTCCAGAGTTAAATGAGAGAAAGGTGTAGTGATCTCATTATTTAATATGTAAACATTCCCTTAATTCTTCCGCTTTTAGTATAGCATCACTATTTACAACTGCATCTAAGTTACCAAAGCTTATGTCCCTCGATATAAACTTCTTTGGGAAATAAATCTCTAGGTTTCTGCCTAAAGGCATATGCAGGTATAGAGGAATATACAAGGTAGGGGAGGGGATCTGACAGTTGAAGTGTTTCTTAAATAGACCTTCAATGTAATATTGTTGACATTTGCCTTCAGAGCTACCAGATGCTTATTGCCCCATCTTTCCAAGTTTCTAAATCATCATTGTAATTACTCTTTTTAACTTCTTTAAAGCATAAGTTCACGTTCATCTATCTTATGTTTTCACTCTGTCTCCCTTACTATCTTTATCTCACCTCATTAGGATTAGGTTTTATATTTACCTTCTATGCCATAATTTATCATTAATTTGTACTGCTTTCCAGCTTCCAGAGTTGTACTCACATCTCATCTGCTCTGTTCATCCCAAGGACTTACATCTTTTTAACCTATTAGTAAGGTTTAGGAGAAAGCAGACATTAATGCATGTTACTGTACCATGTTTAACAAAAATATTGCATTATCTTTCTTGATAGGTCAAGAACAGACTGCAGAAAAATATAATTTCATGCCCTGTTATGATTCTGAAAAAAATTATGATTACTGTATTAGCTAAGGTGTTATTAATGATGACAAAGTTTTGAGTGTAAAATTTTTGTAATAGTCAGTTATCACTGACCTGTTATTTAATCACAGGCATAACTCAACTTTCATCCCTTGAGGAAACTTATGAGTTCTAGGGTCTATAGCAGAAACAGATGAAAGACTATGTTGTTACTGTTGTTAGGTGTCATTGAGTTAGTACCGACTGATAGCAACTCTATATACAAAAGAATGAAACACTGCCCATTCTTAGAATAACCACACAATTGTTGCCACACTTGAGCCCATTGATGCTGCTACTTTGCCAATCCATTTCGCTGAAGGTCTTCCTCTTTTTCTCTGACCCTCCACCTTACCAAACATGATATCCCTCTTCAGTGACTGGTCCCTCCTAACAATATGTCCGAAGTGTGAGAGATGAAGTCTGGCCATCCTGGCCTCCAAGGAGCACTCAGACTATACTCCTTCCAACATAGATCTGTTTCTTCTTTTAGCAGCCCATGACACTTTCAGTATTCTCCTTAAACACCATAACTCAAGTGCATCAATTCTTCTATGATCTTCCTTATTCACTGTCCAGCTTTCGCATTCATATGAGGTTACTGAAAATACCATGGCTTGGGTTAGGTGTACCTTAGTTCTCAAGCTGACATCTTTGTTCTTCAACACTTTAAAAAGGTCTTGTGCAGCAGATTTTCCTAATGCAATACGTCATTTGATTTCTTGACTGCTGCTTCCATTAGTGTTGATAGTTGATCCAAGAACTATGAAGTCCTTGACAACTTCAATCTTTTCTCCACTGATAAGAATGTTGTTTATTGGTCCAGTGGTGAGGATTTTTGTATGCTTTACATTGAGATACAAGCCACACTGAAGGCTGTGGTCTTTGATCTTCCTCAGTAAATATTTTAAGTCCTTTTTACTTTCAGCAAACAAGGTTGTATCATCTGCATATCACAGATTGTTAATGAGTCTTCATCCAATACTGATGCCACATTTTTCCTCATATGACCCAGATTCTCAGACTATTTGCTCAACATACATGTTGACTAAGTATGGTAAAATAATACAACCCTGGCACACACATTTCCTAATTTTAAACCATTCACTGTTCCATGTTCCCATGGTCTGTGTACAGGTTCTTCATGAGCACAAGTAATGATTCCGGAATGCTCATACTTTGCAATGTTGTCCATAGTTTTTCATGATCCACACAATCTGTATACTCCTTTATGCTTCCATCTGGACTATTGGTGTTGTGTACTGTGAACCACAAGGTCATCAGTTCATATCCACCAGCTGCTTCTCAGAATCCTTATATAGGGTCGTTATGAGTCAGCACTTAACCAACTCGACAGCATTTAACAACAGCAAAAATGTTTCCATTCTTCAGACTAAAATAAAACAAAACAAAAATCTACAAATATTCTCTATGTGGAAGTAATTATAATACCAATTACTAAGTAAGAAACATTTGCTTAATCAATAGCCTGTGATTCTTCTTACTTTAGTATCCCTCTTAAGAGTTTTATTTCCCATAATATTCAAGAGGCCTCATGCTTAGTCTGAGACTGTATCCAGTCAACCAAATACTTGAGAATTTCTCTTTTTGAGAGTGTTTTGGGACCTGTGGCTCAGCAGATGGCAGCAAGACAGAAACTAGCAGCTGTCTGGGGCTCATTTCAATTTTGACTTGACGCTGGAGAGCCCATCTGTCCAGGACACACTTATTTTCAATTGCTCCACCTAGAAATAGAGTGCACGGAGTTATCTGGCTATTGCTGAACTTGTTGAGAGTGTTGGTGATAAGACCTTTAAAACTCAACAGCATCCTCAGAGCTTTCTGTTTGCATTTGGTTTCACTGCATAAGTAATTTTGATATACTTAAAAAGCTATAATGTTTAACACTTCTAAATTGAATATACTTCAGCAATGCTGCCATGCAAATCAGTTGTTTAATTAAAATGCAATAAATGTCTTATCATGTGTAATTAAATGTTTTTTGTATTACAGGCAGTTTAAAGTGCAATTATTTCTCTAGCAATAGATTGACAAGAAAGTGTATTTATATAAAGGGTATAAAAAGGTAGGAATTAAGATGCTGTTGTTGTCAAGTGCTGTTGAGTCGATTCCGACCCATAGTGACCCTGTATAGGGTTTCCAAAGAGCAGCTGGTGAGCTTGAACCACCGACCATGCAGTTCAAACGACTTTGCAGACTGGCACATTATCCCACAGCGCCTCATAGATGTAAATAAGTTTTAAAATATTTTTTACAGATGACCTTAGAACTTTCATTTGATTTTCCCTTAGTCTTTTATTGAAATTTCTTTCAAAAGTCAATTTTGAACCTAAGCCCATGGATAAAGACATAGCCACAGAAGTCTACTGCTGAGAGTGAAGCATCCAGCTGATATGGAGTGAGAGGAGATGCACAAGAACACCCAAAGTTGCAGATAGTACCCATTTGATCTAGCCTCGATAGTTCGATGATCAGAACTCGACTAAAGGAAGACTAAAAAAAAAAAAGGAACAAAACAATTTTTGATAAAGAAAACAAGGTTAATTGCTACAATTTGATGAACTTGACATATAGTAACTCTAAATACCAAGAGAGAGGGAAGAATTCTTCACATCAAGTATCAATGCTATCCCCTCTGTACACAGAGTAGATAGGGATGGGCAATTTAGACAGTGGCTACCTAAAATGAAGGGGTGATAAAGACATGAAGTGACTGGCTTACAAGGTTTCAAGGGGGAGTATAGTTTAATAGTGTATGGGGGAAGAAAGAGTTCCCTCTGAATAGTTTTCATCTTGTCTAGATTGGTTTTGTTGTTAGGTGCCATTGAGTCAGTATAGACTCATAACAACCCAATGCACAGCAGAACCAAACACTGCTAGATCCTGGGCCAACCTCACAATTGTTGTCACGCTTGAGCCCATTGATGCTGCCACTTTGCCAATCCCATCTCGATAGGGGTCTTCCTCTTTTTCGCTGACCTCCACCTTACCAGTAACTGGTCCTTCCTCACAATGTGTCCTAAGTGTTAGAGACGAAGTTTGGCCATCCTGGTCTCCAGAACACTCTGACTGCACTTCTTCCAACACAGATCTATCATATATCGTTTCATTGCCTTGGTCACAATCCCCTCCAAAGGGTATAACCTGCAATCCTGCCCCCTACACTAACACACACACACACACACACACACACACACACACACCCCAGTCTTCAGCACACAATCGCTCTCCCTCTCTGGATCTAAACTCTGCAGCTGCTCCATCACTCCACATCATCGTCTCTGCCTCCCTCTCAGGCATCACTGCTTCTCTGGGTAGGGTACCACTCTCAGCTCTTCTCCGTTGATGGTCCTAGGGACCTCTGCTCCTAGACTGGAAAGTTAATCACTCCTTTCCTTGCTATAAAAGGTCTGCCTTTACATTCCCAACCCTCACATTCAGTCCTGATAACAATTATTCACTACTGTATCACAAGAGACCCATCTGCATTTCATTTCATCAGCTCCGCCTAGACAGATTGGATACTACTCACTGGAGATTCTGCCTTCATCCAGGTCCCCTGGCTCTAGGTTCCCTCTTGAAAGCTTGTAAGCCAGTCACTTCTTGCCTTTGTAGTCCCACCCCCATTTTGGGTAGCTAATGTCCAAGTTGCCCATCCCTCTACACTCTGGTGTGGTGGGGGTGGGAATGATTCTTGCTGTAAGGATTTCTTCCCTCTTTTGAGCTACTGCATCCATGGGTATAGGTCAAGCTCATCAAATTGTATCAAATTACTCTTTTTTTTCCCTCTTCTTTCTTCTTCTGGTTGCTCTCTGATCATCCAGTCATTGAAGCCAGGTTAAGTGGGTATTATATGCAAATGTGGGTGTTCTTGTGCATATGCTCTCTCTTTCTATTAGCTGCATGCTTCACTCTCCACATTGTAGGGTTTAGCTCACCATTTCATTGCTGTTTTTCCCTCACTTCCCCTTACCGGTGACGAGCGTGGTCACCGATCAGAGAGTGTATTCCCATTGAGTTTTATTCTTTTTTTTTTTTTTTGACTGTTGCTATTTTTTTTTTAAATTGTCTTGTTGTGAATTATATGATAGTTTACATGGGAGAACATTAGTTTTACATTCATTCTATCGTACATCATATCATTGCCATGGTTACAAGCCCCTCCATGCATCATCAACCGACCAAAGCCTGCCCACTACACTATCCCCCCCACCCCCCAGTCTTCAGCACACAGTCGCTCTCCCTCTCTGGATCTAAAGTTCCGATCTGCTCCATTGCTCCACATCTCTGCCTTCATCTCGGGCATCACTGTTTCTCTGGGTAGGTTCCCGCTCTCGACTCTTCTACGTTGATGGTCCTAGGAACCTCCGCTCCTAGACTGAAAAGTTATTCTCTCCCCTCCATGCTATAAAATGTCTACCTTTACACTTCCAACCCTCACAATCAGTCTTGATAACAATTATTCACTATTGTATCACAAGAAACCCATCTGCATTTCATTTCATCAGCTCCACCTAGGCAGATTGGATACTACTCACTGGAGATTCTACCTTCCTCCATGCCCTATGAATCTAGCGTCCCTCTTGAAATCTTGTAAGCCAGTCACTCCTTGCCTTTGTACCCCCCCCCCCCCCATTTTGGGTAGCCAATGTCCAAGTTGACCATCCCTGTCTACTCTGTGTGTGGAGGGGGTGCTTCTATAGGTGTAGGTCAAGTTCATCAAATTGCACCAGATTATTCTTTTTTTCCTGTTCTTTCTTCTGGTTGAGCTCTCATCATCTGGTCATTGAAGCCAGGTTAAGTGGGTATTATCTGCAAGTGTGGGTGTTCTTGTGCATATGCCCTCTGTTTTTATCAGCTGAATGCTTCACTCTCCACATTGTAGGGCTTAGCTTGCCACTTCATTGTTGCTTTTCCCTCATTTCCTCTTATCTGTGACGAGCGTGGTCACCAATCAGAGAGTGTATTCCCATTGAGTCTTAGTCTTGAAAGGGGATTTGCAATGAGGGGACCCAACCACTTGCCTTGATGTTTCCTGGGCAAGCAACTTGTTTGTTCTTGTAGTAACAGTCCGTCTGCCTCTATTGTTTTGTATTTTCCCTGTAGGTTTTCTTTCAAGAAGTATCTTCTATTCTTCTAGCCATTCCAGGCTGGTCTCTTCATCTTTACAAGTGGAAATTTCCCGTCTCTGGAGATCTGGATGTGGTTCAGGCTTCTACCTATAGTCTTATATATTGCAGAGGCTCCTCAGGAAGCCTCCTTCACTGGGCACTTTGTAGCCCCATTTTAGGTATTCCAATCAGTTATAGGCAGAAGACGGAGTTACAAGCTTTCTATGTGGTGTTGCTGACTATTCCTTTCTCTCCCCATCCAGTGTCAATTTTATATTATAATGCAAGGAATACAAAGATTAAAAAGACAGCCAATCATCTTAACATTATTACCCTCTTTTCCTCATTCCATCCATGTCTCAATCTCTGTATCCCAGAGCACTGTAGTTCCAAGGTTGTGTCTACATCATTCTTTACCTCTGCCCCACTTAGCCCATTCAAACATGCCAAATTGTTCTCCCATCTGCTTTGTTCTTCCATTCCCCTCTCCCTTCTTGTATATTGCCCCCGTTCCCAGCACCCAAACTTTCCTGTGTCTAATCCCTACCCTGTGTTCCACCTTCCCTTCCTTCCCCTCACCCACCCCCAACTTACCAGCGATCAACAAAGAATCACCCCCACCTCCCCTTTAGTATGGGTTCTTTTTCTTAGTCTTTTACAGTATTGGTCCTAAGCAGTATTTCTCTTTTTGTGATTGACTAATTTCACTCAACATAATGTCCTCAAGGTTCATCCATGTTATGCGGTGGCTTACCGCTTCCTTTTTATTCTTCAAGGTAGCAAACTATTCCATTGTGTGTATGTACCACAGTTTGTTTATCCATTCTTCAGTTGATGGCACTTTAGCTGTCTCCATCTTTTTGCTATTTTAAATAGTGCTGCTATGAACATTGGTGTGCATATATTTACTCGTGTTTTGGCTCATATTTCTTGTGGTAAATATCAAGTAGAGGAATTTCTGGATCATAAGGTATTTCTGTTTTCAACCTTCTGAGGAAACGCCATATTGCTTTCCAGAGAGGTTGGACCATTTTTCAGTCCCACCAACAATGCAGGAATGTCCCAGTCTCTCCACATCCCCGCCAGCATTTATTGTCCTCTACATTTTTTATCTTTGCTGTTATAGTTGGTGTGAGATGATATCTCATTGTTGTTTTGATTTGTATCTCTCTCATGGTTAGTGATCGTGAACATTTCTTCATATGTTTGTTGGCTGCACGGATGTCTTCCTTAGTGAAGTGTCTGTTCATGTCCTTTGCCCACTTTTTAATTGGGTTATTTGTCTTTTTCTTGTAGAGGTGTTGTAGTTTCCTGTATATTTTAGAAATTAGTCCCTTGTCTGATATGTCATTGCAAAAGATTTTTTCCTATTCTGTGGGTTCCCTTTTTTACTCTTCTGGTGAAGTCTTTTGATGTACATAGGTTTTTAATTTTTAGTATGTCCCACTCATGTATTTTATCTACTTTTGTTTGTGTGATTTTCAAAATGCTTTGTAGTCCGTGTATTCCCAGAATTAGTGCCCTCACATTTGTCACTGATGGCCTTCATAAATCTGGGATTCACATTTAGGTCCTTAATCCATGTTGAGTTGTTTTTTGTATAAGGTGTGAGGTGAAGGTCTTGTTTCAGTCTATTGCATATCGTTTTCCAGTTCTGCCCGCCTCATCTGTTGAAGAGACTATCACCTCCCCATGCGATATATTTAGGTGTTTTGTCAAAAATCAGTTGGCTGTATGTAGATGTGTTAATTTCTGGGTTCTCGATTCTGTTCCATTGATATATGTACCTTTCATTGTA
>NW_006408773.1:1310566-1326945 GCF_000296735.1 Chrysochloris asiatica | reverse complement strand
AACTCCTTTGTTTCTCTGGTTACATTTATTCCTAGATATTTCATCCTTTGGGTGGCTATTGTAAATGGTATTGCTTTCCTAATGTCCTTTTCAACATTGTTGTTTTTGGTATAGAGGACTCCAACTGATTTTTGTATGTTGGTCTTATATCCTGCCAGTTTGCTGAATCTTCCAATGAAGTCTAGTAGCTTTTTTACTGAATCTTTGGGGTTTTCTATGTATAGGATGATATCATCTGCAAATAGGGAGAGTTTTAATTTCTCTTTGCCAACTTAGATGCCTTTAATTTCCCTGTCTTTCCGTATAGCTCTTGCTAAGACTTCCAGCACAATATTGAATAGGAGTGGTGTCAAAGGGCATCCTTTTCTGGTTCCTGTTTGCAGAGTGGAGATTTCACTTTATCTCCATTGAGAGTAATGCAGGCTGTTGGTTTTGTAAATATGCTCTTAATTATGTTGAGGAATTTCCCTTCAATTCCTATTTTGTTGAGTGTTTTTCAGGAATGGATGTTGGATTTTGTCAAATGCCTTTTCTGCATCAATCAATATGATCATGTGGTTCTTTTCTTTTTTCTTATTTATATGGTGGATAATGTTAATCGTTTCTCTATTGTTGAACCCTCCTTGCATCCCTGATATGAATCCCACTTGATTGTGATGTATTATCTTTTTGATGTGTTGCTGGATTCTGTTGGATAGGATTTTGTTGAGGATTTTTACCTCTAAGTTCATGAGGGATATTGGTCTATAATTTTCTTTCTTAGTGATGTCCTTCCCTGGTTTTGGTAGGAGGGTTATACTTGCTTCATAAAATGTGTTAGGAAGATTTCCTTCCTCCTCTATCTTCTGAAATATTTTTAGTAGAATTGGTGACAGCTCTTCCCTGAATGTTTGGTAGAACTCACCAGTGAAGGCGTCTGGGTCTGGACTTTTTTTGGTTGGGAGTCTTTTGATGGCCTGATCAATTTCTTCTTTTGTTATGGGTCTGTTCAGGTTTTCTACTACACTCCCCACACTCAGAACTGGTAGATTCTTCTGCCACACATATGCACAGATTCTCTCAGACCAAGAGCTAGCCATGAACTATTACTTTGTTTTGTTTTGTTTTTAAATATGAGAACGTCAAGGACAGGTGTGTAGAGAGGGAAAGAGAGTTTAAAAACAAAACAGGCCAAACATTAAGTTAAATCCTGAGGTACAGCATAACAACCAACAGTGGCATCATGCAAACTCTCAGGCAGCTTTGAAGGCAAGTAGCTAAAGAGAGTACATTAAAATCATACTCATATTAGGCTACAGATTTTTTTCCCTCTTTTCTCCTTTCTCTCCCTTTTCTGAGATTATAGACTACAGTATTCACTCTAGTTTTGTCTTTTTGTTGCTGTTGTTGTTTTTTTGGTATTTTTATTTTCTTGTTTTTTCGTTGGTGCTGTTTTGCTATTTTATGCTACACCTTCTACCCTTGGGGGACTGTTTCTTTCCTTTATTACCCAAGAAGAGACAGCAACTGCTGCCTTATAGTCAAGCTACAATCACACTCTATGAAACACCAACAGCTAGGCAAGAACCAATAACAACTGTTTTGAATAGGGAGGCAAACCACAACTGTGAAAGTTACTCTGAGTTAAGCAATTAGAAGAGGGAAAAGCGAAGCCCACATCCTGACCACATCTTCCTGGAAGCAATCAGAAAGCATAAAAAATACCAAAACACACACTCAATTAAGTATTAAAGCCACAGATAAACACTAAACATATCCAAGAAGCAAAAGCAGACGACCATATCAGCACATAATCAGAAAAAAGATAAAATGTAAGAGACAAATGACCTAGAGGAAAACCTGGACTACATTATGTAAGGAGGGAATGCTTTGGAAATGACTGAGAAGGAATTCAAAAAAATGATTATAAAATGATTCAAAACACTTTACCATGGAGTTGAGAAAAATAAGGAAGAAGTCAGGAAAACACAACAGGAACAATCAAATAAGATAGATACAGCATTGAAAACAATTCAAAACCTACAGAAAGAGGTCCAAATGATCAATAGACAATACTCTGAATGGGCAAAGTAGTAGAATAGATGATATGAAAGGCAGAACTAGTGATCTGGAAAATACAAATCTATCAGTGCTACTAAGATAGAAGAGCTAACAGAAAAATGTATTAAAAATTATGAAGAAGATTTAAGATTCATGTTGGACAACATGAAGAGGAACAACCCAAGCATTATAACCATTCCAGAACAAGAAGAATCACACAAGTCCACGGAGGAAATTTTTGAAGAACTGCTGGAAGAAAATTTCTGTAACATCCTGAAAAGTGAAAAGATAAACATTCAAGAATCTCAACGAACCCAAGGAAGGATAGACCCCAAAAGAAAATCACCAAGACATATCATAAACAAGCTCTCCAAACTCAAAAACAATCTTTAAGGAAACACTCCTGAAAGCAGCTAAGGAAAACAGAAGTGTTACGTAAAAAGGCAAGCAAGTGAGATTAAGCTCGGTTCTCTCAGCAGAAACCATGCAGATAAGAAGGCAAGGAGGAGACATATATAAAACCATAAAAGAAAAACAAACAAGCAAACAAAAAACTGCCAACCAAGAATCCTTTATCCAGCAAATATATCAATCAAATACGACAGTGTAATCAATATATTCCAGGATAAAAAGAAACTAAAGGATTTTGTTAAAGTCAACCCTGCACTACAAAACATACTATAGGGAGTTCTGTGGACTGAGTACCAACAAGAACAGACAACAACCAGGTATTGTCATATGTGCCAGCACCTCCCAGAATTAAATTGACAGAAGAACAGGACAAAACATTAAGAACAAACTCAGGGAATCTGAGAGATCAGTCTATAGCTAAAACAATTACAATGTAAAAGAAGGTAAACACATAGGAACAGAAATCCAGGTAGATTACATGATAAAACAGATTGTACTAAATGGAGAGAAAAGTTAACGGACTATGAAGCAACCTTAAAGAAAACTAACACTTCACAATATACCAAGGAAATGAAAATCCAAGAAGAACATGAAAATATCAAAACTATGAGGAAACTCATAGTAAAACACAGAAAGCATAAACTTAACAAAGGAAGATACACAGAACAAAAAAGCAGCAACACCACACACACAAAAAATCAAACATAATGTCAGCAATTAATCAATATCTACCAACAATTACACTGAATGTAAATGGAGTAAATGCACCTGTTAAGAGACAGAGAGTGGCAGAATGGATAAGAAAACAAGATCATTCACTATGCTGTCTGCAAGAGACACATCTCACAGACAGAGACAAAAACACATTAAAAATCAAAGGATGGAAAAGAATATACCAAGCTACTTGCAATAAAAAAAATGAACAGGAGTGGCAGTACAAATATCTGATAAAATAAACTTTAAGGCAAAAAACAACATAATAGATAAAGATAGATATTATCTCATGATTAAAGGGACAATTGAAAAAGTTGAAATAACCATAATAAATATCTGTGCTCCCAATGAAAGAGTTCCAAAATATATAAAGCAAACTCTAATAGATTTGAAGAAAGAAATAGATAAATCTACCATAATAGTGGGTGATTTTAATACACCGCTTTCAAAAATGGATAGCAAAACCAGAAAGTAACTTGACAAAGACATAGAAGAACTAAATAACACAATCAGATAACTGGACCTCATAGATGTGTACACAGCATTGAAAGCAAAACCAACACAATACACATTCTTTTCTAGTGCACATGGAACATGAATTTACAAATATCAAAATTTTACAAAGCATCTTCTCAGACCGCAATGCTATCAAATTAGAAATCAACAATAGGAAGATAAAAATACATGGAAACTGAGTAACACCCTGCTAAAAACCGAATGGGTAGCAAAAGAAATTAAACGTGAATTCACAAAGTTCCTAGAAAAAAATGAGAACAAAAACACAACATAGCAAAATCTTTGAGACACAGAGAAAGCAGTGCTGAGAGGTCAATTTATTGCAATAAATGCACACATCCAAAAAGAAGAAAGAATCAAAATTAACATATTAACACAGCATCTACAACAATTATAAACAAACCAACAGAGGGAACTTACAGCCATGAAAATAAAAGAGATAATAAAGTTTAGAGCAGAAATAAATGAGACAAGAAACAGAAAAACGATAGAAACAATCATTAGGACAAGAAGCTGGTTCTTTGAAAGGATTAACAAAACTGACAGATCATTGGAAAATCTAACAAAAGAAAAGTTGGAGAAGACACAAATAACAAATTAGAAACCACGTGGGCGATGTCATAACAAAACCAAAGGAAATCAAAATGATAATAATAGAATACTATGAAAAGTTGTACTCCAACAAATTTGAAAAATTAAAAGAGATGGACACATTTTTACATAAACATGACCTACCTAAACTTACACAGAGTGAAGTAGAAAACCTGAACAGGCCCGTAACAAAAGAAGAAATTGATCAGTTCATCAAAAGACTCCCAACCAAAAAAAGTCCTGGCCCAGATGGCTTCACTGGTGAATTCTACCAAACATTCAGGGAACAGCTGTTACTGATTCTACTCAAATTATTCCAGAAAATAGAGGAGGATGGAAAACTTCCTAATACATTTTATGAAGCAAGTATAACCCTCATACCAAAATCAGGGAAGGACGTCACTAAGAAACAAAATTATAGACCAATATCCCTCATGAACTTAGAGGCAAAAATTCTCAACAAAATCCTAGCCAACAGAACCTAGCAACACATCAAAAAGATAATACATCATGATCAAATGGGATTCATATTAGGATGCAAGGATGTTTCAACATTAGAAAACCTATCAACATTATCCACAATATAAATAATAAAAAAGAAAAGAACCACGTAATCACATTGATTGATGCAGAAAAGGCATTTGACAAAATCTACCATCCATTCCTGATAAAGACAATCAACAAAGTAGGCATTGAAGGGAAATTCCTCAACATAATTGAGAGCGTATCATAGGAGAGAAACTGAAAGCCTTCCCTCTGTGAACACGAACCAGACAAGGATGCCTTTTGTCACCTCCCTTATTCAATATTGAGCTGGAGTCTTAGCAAGAGCTTTACAGCAAGACAGGGAAATAAAAGGCATCCAAATTGGCAAAGAGGAAATAAAACTCTGTGTTTGCAAATGATATGATCCTTTAAGTAGAAAAACCCCAAAGACTCAGTAAAAAAGCTACTAGACCTCATAGGAAGATTCAGCAAAGTGGCAGGATATAAGATCAACATACAAAAATCAGTTGATTCCTCTATACCAAAAATGACAGCATTGAAAAGGACATTAGGAAAGCAATACAATTTACAATAGCCATCCAAAGGATGAAATATCTAGGAATAAATGTGACCAGAGAAAAAAGGACTTATACAAAGAAAACTACAAAACACTACTACAAGAAACCAAAAGAGACTTACAAAAATGGAAGAATGTACCACCTCCTGGATAGGAAGACTTAACATTGTGAAAATGTCAATACTGCCCAAAGCAATTTACACATATAATGCAATCCCTATCCAGATTCCAACAACATTCTTCAAAGAGATGGAAAAAACAATTACAAACTTTATATGGAAAAGAAAGAGATCCAGGATAATCAATGCACGACTTAAGAAGAAGGTTATAGACCTCTCACTTCAAAATTTATTACACAGCTACAGTGGTCACAACAGTTTGGTACTAGTACAATCAAAGATAATTAGATTAATGGTACAGAATCTAGAATCCAGAAATTAACTATCTGGTTTTTGAAAAAATACCTAAATATGTCACATGGGGAGTTGATAGTCTCTTCAACAGATAGTGCTGGCAGAAGTGGAAAGTGATATGCAAAAGATGGAAACATGACCTTCACTTCACATCTTACACAAAAACCAACTCAACATGGATTTAAGACCTAAGTGTGAATCCCAGAATTATGAAGGCCATCAATGAAAAATTAGGGACAAATGTGAGGGCACTAATTCAGGAAATAGACTATCAAACATTTTCAAACTACACAAACCAAAGTAGACAAAATAGATGAGTGGGACATACTAAAAAATTAAAAATTCATGTGCATCAAAAGATTTCACCAGAAGAGTAAAATTGGAACCCACAGAATGGGAATAAATCTTTTGCAATGACACAGACAAGGGACTTATTTCTAAAATATATAGGAAACTACAACACCTTTACAAGAAAAAGCAAATAACCTAATTAAAAAATGGGCACAGGACATGAATAGACACTTCACCAAGGAAGAATAACAAGGAAGCTGCAAGCCTTCGCATAACATGGATGAACCTTGAGGACATTATGCTGAGTGAAATTAGTCAGTCACAAAAGGAGAAATACTGTATAAGACCATTTTTATGAGAGACTAAGATAAAGAACTCACCCAAAAGGGGAAAAAAAAGAAAAAAAAAAATCTCTCTCTATATAAGTGCTGATCACCAGTATGTATGGGATGAGAGGTGGGGAGGGAGGGAAGGGAAGAAAGAACACATGGTAGCTTACAGGCTTTCAGGAGGGAGCCTGGATCCGGAGGGCATGGAGCAGGGTGGAGTCTCCACTGAGTAGTATCCATTTGGTATACTCAGGGCTGATGGACGGAGATGCAGATAGTTCTCTTGCGGTACAATGGCCAATAATTGTTATCAGGACTGATCGCAAGGGCTGGAGATGTAAGGGTGGGTGTTTTGTGGCAAGGGGAGGGGAGTGATTGGCTTTGCAGCCTAGGAGTGGAGGTCCCTCGGACCATCAGGAGAGAGGATTGGAGAATGGGACCCTACCCACCACAATAATAGTGATGCCAGGGATGGAAGCAGAGATGATGATGTGGGGAGATGAAACAGCTGGGGACTTTGGACCTGGAGAAAAAGAGGGGCTGTGTGTGGAAGACCCGGGGGAGGGTGGGGGGGCAGGCTTGCGGAGTGTGTCATTTAGTTGGTTGCTGATTTGTGCAGGGGATTGTAATCATGGAAAGGAAATGATATACGATGGAATCAATATGAAGCTAATGTCCTCCCATGTAAACTATCACATAATTCACAACAAAGCATTACAAAAAAACAAAAAAAAAAGCAGGGAGTGGTTGACTTTGCAGTCTGGGTGCAGAGGTCCCTAGGACCATCAAACAAGAGAAGCAGAGTGTGGGACCCTACCCAGGGAAACAGTGATGCCAAAGATGGCGGCGGAGACAATGACATGGAGAGATGGAGGAGCTGGGAACTCTGGACCCAGAAAATAAGAGGGTCTGTGTGCTGACAACCAGGGGGCAGGCTTGCAGAGTGTAACATTTGGTTGGTTGGTGATGTGTGGAGGGGATTGTTGCCAAGGGAGTGTAACAGTGTGCAGTGGAATGAGTGTGGAGTTGATGTTCTCCCATGTGGACTATTGCATGGTTCACAATAAAACATTAAAAAAAAATACGAAGCATAACACCAGTAGATATATGAACACCAATGTTCATAGCAGCACTATTTACAATAGCAAAAGATGGAGACAGCCAAAGTGCCCATCAACTGAAGAATGGATAAACAAACTGTGGTACATACACACAGTAGAATATTATGCTACCTTGAAGAATAACAAGGAGGCTGAATAACATGGATAACATGGATGAACCTTGAGGACATTATGTTGAGTGAAATTATTTAGTCACAAAGAAAGAAATACTGCATAGGACCACTACTATAAAAGACTAAGAAAAATAACCCTTGCTGAAGAGGGGGCTGGAGGGATTATTTGCTGGCTACTGGGATGTAGGGGTGGGGTGAGGGGAGGGAATGGAAGGTGGAGCATAGTGGAGGGAATAGACACAGGGTAGTTTGGGTGCTAGGGAGGGGGACAATATGCAAGAAGGGGAGGGGAATGGAAGAACAAAGCAGATGGGAGAAAAATTAGGCAGGTTTGCATGGGCTAAGTGGGACAGAGATAAATAATGATGTATGCACAACCTTGGTACAACAGGGCTCTGGGATATAGGGATTGAGATATGGTTAGAATGGGGAAAAGGGGGGAAATAATGTTAAGAAGCTTGGGTGTCTTATGAATCTTGGTTTCCCTGGCATACTATTAAACTAGACATTTGAGGGGGAGAGAAAGGAATATCCAGAAATACCACCATAGAAAACTTGTAAGTCCGTCTTCTGCCTATAACTGATTGGAATACCTAAAATGGGGCTATAATGTGCCCAGTGAAGGAGGTTTCCTGCAGAGACTCTGCATTACATAAGACCATAGGTGGAATCCTGAACAACATTCAGTATCTTCAGTAGTGGGAAATTTCCACTTGAAAAGACAAGTAGACCAGCCTGGAGCGGCTAGAAGAACAGAAGATTCTTCTTGAAAGAAAAACTGACAGGAAAAATACAAAACAATATAGGCAGACCAACTGATTACTATAAGAACAAGCAAATTGCTCACCCAGGAATCATCAAGGCAAATGGTCAGGTCCCTCAGAGCAAACCCCCTTCCGAGACTAAGACTCAATGGGAATACATGCTCTGATTGGTGACCACGTTCACCACCGATAAGGTGACTTGAGGGAAAAACAGCAATGAAGTTTCAAGCTAAGTCCCACAATGTTCAATAGATTCCTGTGAAGACGGGTGGAGACCTGGTTGTCCAGCAGTATGGCAAAACCTGGGGACTCTTGGGCCCAGAGTCAGTGACATAGCCACAGAGGACTAGAGTGGAGAGTAAAGCATCCAGCTAATAAGAAGAAAGGGCATATGCACAAGAACACCCACACTTGCAGATAATACCCACTTGACCTGGATTCAATGACTGGATGATCAGAGCTCAACCAGAAGAAGAAAGAAGAGGATAAAAAGAGTAATTTGATACAATCTGATGAACTTGACCTACAACTATGGATGCAGTAGCTCAAAAGAGGCAACAAATCTTTACAGCAAGGATCATTCTCACCCTGTCCACACACAGAGTAGACAGGGATGGGCAACTTGGACATTGGCTACACAAAACTGGGGGGCTTCAAAGGCAAGAGGTGACTGACTTACAAGCTTTCAAGAGGGAATCTAGATCCAGAGGGTGTGGAGGAAAGTAAAACCCCCACTGTGTATTATCCAATCTGTCTAGGCAGGGCTGATGAAAAGAAATGCAGATAGGTCTTTTGTGATACAATAGTGAATAATTGCTATCAGGACTGCTTATGAGGGTTGGAAATGTAAAGGTAGGCATTTTGTAACAAGGAGGGGAGTGATTAACTTTGCAGTCTAAGAGCGAAGATCCCTCATCAGGGGAGAGGATCAGAGAATGGGATCCTACCCAGAGAAGCAGAGATCTAGAGATGGAGGCATAGATGATGACGTGGAGAGATGGAGGGGCTGGGAACTTTAGATCCAGAGAGAGAGAGGGGCTGTGTGCTGATGACAGTGTGACTGGTTGATGATGCATGGTGGGGATTGTAACCATGGCAATGAAACGATATACGATAAGATGAATATATAACTAATGTTCTCTCCTGTAAACTATCACATAATTCACAATATAACATTAAAAAAAAAGAGCTACTTCCTAATCATACCACTCGTTCTCATAATTGTTTTTTCCTCATAATGTCCCTTCTATCCATCATGTCTTGTATCTCCTTTAACCTATCATTTTCTATCTTTTAAGTTTTACTCATACTTAATCACCTTAAGGAAGATTTCTCAAATCAAAATTAGCGTCCATCACTGCTTGTACCCTCCCTTCAAATTTTGTGATAAATGATATAACAGAGATGAATATAATGGGCCTTTATATTTCATCATGCACTTGCCTTTCAATTAATAATGGTGGTGGTGATGTGCCATGGCGTTGGTTCTGACTTACATGGGGTTTCCAGAGCTGTAAATCTTCACGGGAGCAGAAAGCCTCATGTTTCTCCTATGGAACCCCTGGTAGTTTCCAATTGCTGATCTTGAGGTTAACATCCTGATTCATAATCACTACGCTACCAAAGCTCCTTCCAATTAATAAGGTCCTAGAAATTAAAGGCAACATTTTCCATATTTCCTTTTTCTTCTCTCAAATTAATCATTTACGATCAAGCTGTAGAGTTTTCATTAATATGCAGAAGGGGCTTTAAGAAGTCCATGGAAAATTGTAATTAATTAAATCAAGTAAGCCAAAACAAAATAAAACACAAAAGTTACTCTTTTAGAGTTTATACAATTAAAAAAACAGACTGGTTTGTACTGTAATCACATGGAGGAAGCATATAACCAATAGCCATCATGGTATGTATATTAAGATTTTTGTTTTTTTGTTTTTAATGATGGAGATTGATTTGAAAATTACTATTTCTAGGTTTGGCTGTTCAGCATTTTGTGGCTGACTTATTTCATGTAGCATAATGTTTTCAAGATTCATTCATCAAATAGCACTTCATTCTTTTTATTCTTCGTAGTGTGGCCTTGTGGGTTAATGCACTGGACTGCAAGGTCAGTTTGAATGTCAAAGTTGTTGATTCAAGTTCACCAGGCACTACTCAGAACCCTGTACAGGTTCGTGGTAAGTCAGAACCAAATTGATGGCATGTAACAAAAACAATACTCTCTTGTGTGGGTGTGATGTTGTTGTTAGCTACATTTGGGTCAGCTTACAGTTCATAGAGACCCAATTAATAAAACAAAACCTTGCCTGATCTGGCTTCCAGCCTTCCCTGTGATCAGTTGCAGAGCAGATGATTGTGGACTGATTTTCAGAAGTACATAGCCAGATTTTTATTCCTAGTTTGTTTTATTCTGGAAATTCTTCTGAAATTTGCTCAGCATCATAGCATCAAGCAAGTCTCCAATGACAGATGGATGGTGATTTTGCATGATATGTATTGACTAAGAATATAATCCAGGTCTCTGGAATGAAGGTAAATAATTTTATCACTAAATCACCACTGTCCTCTTGTTGTATAACTATTGTTGTTGTTGTTTGTGCCATCAAGTTGGTTTTGACTCATAGTGGCTCTATGTATAGGGTTTCCGAGGAGTACTTGATGAATTTGAATTGCCTGCCTTGTGGTTCGCAGTCCAGTGTTGATCCAAAGTACCAGACATGTGTGCCACTTTCAAACTATTATGAATATTGGTGCTATGAACGATCATGTACAAGGTTTTGTGTGGACATATACTTTTATTTACATTGAGTATATACCAGTATAGGAGGGGATTGAATCACACAGAAACTTTCTATTTAATCTTCTTAGGACCAGAGTTTTTTTTGTTTTTGTTTTTATTTTAAAGTGTCCACATCATTTTGTATGCCCTCAGCAACATTGCATAAGGATGCTAATGTTTTCACATTTGTACCAAATTTATCTGTCTGTTTTCATTACGCTCATTTTAGTGGGTATGAACTGGCATATCGTTGCAGTTTCGACTTTCATTTCCCTAATGTCTAAGACTGAATGAAAAATTACAAAGGGCAGCTATAAAAGACAAAGTTAAGTAGTATAATGAAATGTGCAAAGATCCTAAATGGAAGAACATGCTTAGCATTTCTTAAGCTGAAAGAACTGAAGAAAAAATTCATGGCTTGATGTGAAATACTAAAACATTCTTTGGACAAAAGATTGAATGATGCAGAAAGCATCAAAAGAAGATGGAAGGAATACAAAGAATCACTGTACCAAAATAAATGGTCAATGCTCAACCATTTCAATAGGAAGCATATGATCAAGAGCCAATGGTACTGAAGGAAACAGTCCAAAGTACACTAAAGCCAATGGCAAAGAACAAGGCTCAGGATAGTGATGGAATATAAATTGAAATCTTTCAAGAAACTGATGTAGTGCTGAAGGCGATCACTCATCTATGTCAAGAAATTTGGAAAACAACTACCTGCCTGACTTATTGCAAGAGATCCTTATTTGTGCACATTCCAAAGAAAGGTAACCTAATAGAATGTGGAAATTATTGAACAATATCATTAATATCATAAGCAAGTACAATTTTGCTAAGGGTAATCCTAAAATGACTGCAACAGGACATTGACAGAACTGCCAGAGGCTCAAGCAGGATTAAGATGTGGAATGAAAGGTATCATTGCTGACATCAGATGGATCTTGGGTGAAAGCAGAGAATACCAGAAAGATATTAACCTGTGCTTTATTGAGTACATAAATGTTTTTGACTGTGTTGATAATGACAAGCAATGGACAATATTAAGAAGAATGGGTATTCCAGACCACTTAATTGTGTTCATAAGGAACAGAACAAGGAGACACTGAATGGCTTAAAATCAGGAAAGGTGTGCATCAGTTTTGTATTCTTTAGCATACTCATTCAATTTGTATGCTGAGCAGATAATCTGAAAAGCCAGATTGTATGAACAATAACATCGAATGAGTTTTGAAAGAAGACTCATTAACAACCTGTGATATGCATATGATACAACCTTGCTTGCTGAAAGTGAAAAGGATTAAAAATACTTCTCGATGATAATCAAAGACCACAGCCTTCAGTATGGGTAGCACCTCAATAAAAAGAAAACAAAAATCCTCACCAATTGACCAGTAAATAATATAATCATAAATGAAGAAAATATTGAAGTTATTAAACACTTCATTTTGTTTGGACACAATATCAACACTCATAGAAGTAACAGTAAAGAAATCAAATGACATATTGCATTGGGCAAATCTTCTATTATCCAAGATCTCATATAAGTGTGCAAGAACAAAGATGTCATTTTGAGTACTAAGGTGTGCCTTATTCGAGCCATGATATTTTTCATAGCCTCATACACATGTGAAAGTTGAACAATGAATAAGGAAGACCATAGAAAAATTGATGCATTTGAGATATTGTGTTGGAGAAGAATATTAAAATGGACTATCAGAAGAACAAACAAATCTATGTTGGAAGTGCAGCCAGAATGCTCCTTAGAAACCAGCATAGTGGGACTTCGTTTCTCATACTTCATTTATATTATCAGGAAGGAACAGTCCCTGGTAAAGTGTATTGTAAATGAAAAAGAGTAAGACCCTCAATGAGATGGATAGACACAATGGCAGCAGTAATGGGCTCAAGCACAAGAATTGCAAGGATGATGCATAGGGTGGCTATGAGTTGGGACATACTCTTCACCACATATCTACAACTGCCTAAAATGAGTCCTATTGTGGTGCTATATAAGCACCATAGTGTTAACCACAAGGTTGACTGTTCAAACCCACCAGCCTCTCCTCAGAAACCCTATACAGCGTTTCTATAAATTGAAGCTGGCTTGACGGTACTTACCAACAGCAACAACAATGACTAATAGTATTGAATATCTTTTCATGAGCATATTGGTAATTTGTATATCTTCCGTATAAATCCCTATTAACCTATTATTTTTTTGCCTGCTTAACATGGGGGATGAGTATTTTTAGACGTTGAGTTTTAAAACTTCTTTAAGATACCTGAATATCACCTGATAATGATTTGCAAATATTTTCTCCCATTTCTAAGGTTATATTTTCACAAACAGCACCATCAAGAAAATTTCCCCTTTCCAGAAGTTGTCTATTCGTACATGAAAAGGGTTTTAAATTTGATGAAGTCCAATTTATCCATTTTTTCCTATTGTTATTTGCGCTTTTCATGTAATATTTAAAAGGGCTTCAACTAATTTGAGTTCACAATGACTTAAACCTATTTTGCTGTTGTTGTTATTACTTTTTCAAAGAGTTTTATAGTTTTGACTCTTACATTTAGGTCTTTGATCTAATTTGAATTAATGTTTACATATGTTGTAAGGTAGGGGTCCCTATTAACTATTTTGCATGTGAAAACTCAGTTATTCCAAAACCATCTGTAGAAAAGACTATTCTTTCCCCAGTTGTGGTTTTTGGTACCTGTCAAAGTTATCTCCTGGTGCTATAACAGAAATATATTCTCTCACATTTTAGAAGATTAGATGTTCAGATTTAGAGAACCAGTTCTACAGGAAAGCTTTCACTCTGTATCAGATTTGAGAAAGGTCCAAACTTTCTTTCAACATCTGTGGACCTGAAGTATGCTGGAGATCTTCAGGAGTTGTAAAATCAGTCTTCCCATGGCTCTAGGAGGTTCTCAGCCTAGGGAATCTGCATCCAAAGGGCTTGCCCTCCCCCTGACTTTCCTTTATTGGTGATATTCAGATCACTCCTTTCTTGGTGATGGTGAGGTTCCTCTATCTCTGCTCACTTTTTTACTCTCCCTTATGTCTCAGAAGAGGGTCATTCAAGATATAAATTAATCCTGTAGATTATGTCCAGTTGCAATTAAAACAACTGCCTTTAATCTTGCCTCTTTAACATCATAATGTTTAATATTTACAAAACAGGGTGATTACATCAGATCACAAAATGGAAAATAATTATACAGTATTGAGAATCATGGTCTAGCCAAGTTGACACATAATTTTTGGGTACGCGACTCAATTTGTAAGAGCACACTTATGTAAAATGAGTTGACCATAAATAGGGTTCTGAATTTCAATAGTATTTCATTGATCATTAGGTCTATCCACAAGACAGAAGCATTATTTTGATAAATGTTATCCTGTAGTATGTTTTGAAATCCAGAAATGTTAGTTCTCCAACTTAGTTCTTTAAAAGTTATCAATGTAGTAGCTCAAAATACCAACAGAGAGAGAAGGAGTCTTCACATCAAGGATCAATCCTATCCCCTCTATACCCAAGGTTGATAGGGATGGGCAACTTAGACATTGACTACCTAAAATGGAGGGAAATATAAAGGCATGAAGTGACTGGCATACAAGTTTTCAAGAGGGAGTACAGTTTCAGAGTTTGTGGGTAAAGGTAGAATCCTGACTGAATAGTTTTCATCTTGTCTAGACAGGTCTGGTGAAAGGAGATGGAGATAAGATTCTTATGATTCAATAATTGTCATCATGATGAATTGTGATAGTCACAACTGTAAAGGTAGACATTTTGCAAGATACAGCGGGAGTAGTGAATCTTACATTCCAGGAACAGAGGACCTTAGGACCATTAAGGGAGAAGAGCACGAGCAAGTGGAATGTGGGTCCCTATCCAGAGAAGCAGCAACACCAGAAATGGAGGTAGAGATGGTGACATAGAGAGATAGAGCTGCTGAGGACTCTAGACTCATGGAAAGAAAAAAAAACTATGTGCAGAGACCATGAGGAAGGCTTGCAGAATGTGCCCTTTGGTTTTAAATTATTATATATTCCTGAGTGTTTTTGTGTGCATGCCCTCCCCCAACAAAAACAAACAAACAAACAAACCAGAAGGAATAGAAGAAAATATTATTGAATGATGATGCATGGAGAGGATTGTAATCATTGCAATGAAATGAAATACCATAGGATGAGTGTAAAACCGATTTTATCCCATGTAAACTATCACTCAATTCACAATAAAAACTTACAAAAATATTATATTGGTTATTCTTCATCTTTGAAATTTCTATATGAATTTTAGTATTAATTGTCAATTTCTGCAATAAAGGTAGCTGGAATTTTGCTAGAGATCAGGTTGAATCTATACAGTGTGGGAGATATTAAAGAAGTTCAAGGATAATTTAATGTATTGGTAAAAAACAAGGTTCTAGGAATTCACAAAAGAAAAGTTGAAATCTTTCAACAAACTGTTGTTGCACTGGGACACTATCTTATCTGTGCCAAGAAATTTGGAAGACAGTAACTGGCCAGCTGATTAGGTGAGATCCATATATGTGCCCATTCCATAAAGAGGTGACTCAACAGAAAGCAGAAACCATCTCACAATATTAATATTGTGAGAATGGTGCAGGACCAGGCAGTGTTTCATTCTGTTGTGCATAGGGTCACTATGGGTTGGAACAAAGTCAAAGGAATCTAACCACAACAGCAACAACAGCTATATAACATATCTTCCAATCCATGAGCATGTGATCTCTTTCCATTGATGTAGGTCTTGTTTACATTGTTTCAATAATATTTTTGAGTTTTCAGAGTACAAGTTTTTACTCCTTTGATTCAATATATTCCTAAATATTTCATTCTTTTTAATTTCATTGTAAATACTATTGATTGGTAAGTATTATTTTCAGACTGTCATTATTGTTGTTGTCAGGTGCCATCGATTCGGAAACGACTCATAGCGACCCCATGCACAGCAGAACGAAACAATGTCCGATCCTGAGCCAACCTCACTACCGCTGCCACACTTGAGTCCATCAATGATGCCATCTGGCCAATCCATCTAGTTAGAGGTCTTCCTCTTTTTCTCTGACCCTCCAACTTACCCAGCATGCCATTCTTCTCCAGCGATTGTTTCCTCCGGACAATATGTCCAAAGTATGAGAGACAAAGCTTAGCCATCCTGGCCTCCAAGGAGCACTCTGGCTGCACTTCTTCC
>NW_006408773.1:1309262-1310302 GCF_000296735.1 Chrysochloris asiatica | reverse complement strand
GAGTGTTGATAGTTGATCCAAGAAGAATGAAGTCCTTGACAACTTCAATCTTTTCTCCATTGATAAGAATGTTGTTTATTGGTCCAGTGGTAAGGATTTTTGTTTTCTTGACATTATTAGTTAATATAATTCCAATCTTTTTTTATGTAGCAAACTTGTACCATGTAACCTTGCTATATGCCTTTTTTTATTTTAATTCTAGCAGATTTTTTTCTTTAAATTTTACTTACTTTATTGTTGAGAATACACCAATTCAACATTTTCTACATGTAAAATTTAGTGTCACTTAATTTAATGACATTGATTACATTCTTTGAGTAATTATTTCAATAGACAGAGAAAAACATTTGACAAAATCCCACATCTTATCATGATAAAATCAGTCAACAGAATAAGGAAAGAATATTGAAATAATTCTCATCCTCCTGTTCTGAATTAGTCTTCATTCATTTACATAATGCATTCCTTATAATTTTCTATTTACAATAACATTTCAACTGTCGATAGAAACAATTTACCTCTTATTTTCTAATCTGTATGCTTTTATTTCTATTACTTGCCTAATTATCCTGGCCAGAACTCTCAGTACATTGCCCAAAAGAAATGTTGAGAACAAACATGCTTATCTTGTGCCAAATTACGTGATCTTATAGGAATTATATTCAATCTTTCTTCCTTAAGTATTATGCTAACTGCGGGTATCCATTTGCTTTTTTTTTTTTTAATATTTTATTGTGAATTATATGTTAGTTTACATGAGAGAACTTTAGTTTTACATTCATTCCATCGTATATCATCTCATTGCTACGGTTCCAATCCCCTCCATGCATCATGTCCTAGAAATCCGCCCCTATACTCCCCCCCTCCCCCCAGTTTACAGCCCCCAGTCCCTTTTGCTCTCTGGATCCAAAGTCCCCAGCCGCTTCATTACTCCATGTCATCGTCTCTGTCTCCATCTCAGGCATCTCTGTTTCTCTGGGTAGGGTCCCGCTCTCGGCTCTTCTCCGATGATGTTCCCAGATACCTCCACTCCTAGCCTG
>NW_006408773.1:1300182-1309162 GCF_000296735.1 Chrysochloris asiatica | reverse complement strand
ATAGTACCCACTGGAGATTCTGCCTTCCTCCATGCTCCCTAGCACTAGGTTCCCCCTTGAAAGCTTGTAAGCCAGTCACTTCTTGTCTTTGTAGTGCCCCTCCCCATTTGAATATCCAATGTCCAAGTTGCCCATCTCTGTCCATTCCATTTGCTTTTGTTGTTAAGTGTCCACAAGTCAGTTCCTTTTAATTGCAACCTTATATAGGGTTTTCAAGGAGCATCTGGTGTGTTTGAACTACTAACCTTGTGTTACCCAGTGTAATGCTGATCCTACAGTGTCGCATCAGAAGCCCATGACTGACCATAAATAATCAGATAAGAATATTCTTTCATTTCCTTATTCTGTTGACTGTGTTTATCATGATAAGGTGTGGGATTTTGTCAAATGTTTTTCTCTGTCTATTGAAATAATCATGTAGGTGTGGTGCATGATTTATTTTTGTAGAAAAATGTAACTTTGCATTTGTAGGATAAATGTCATCTGGTGATGTGGTGATGGTGCATAATTATTTCTATATATTTCTGACTGTGGTTTTGTAGTATTTTGTTGAGTATTTTTGTATATATAGTAACACAAAATGTTAGTCTTTAAGTTTCATTTTTTTCTGATGTCATCGTATGGTTTAATTATGAGGATTTAAGTGCTCCCTATACTTCAATATTTGGAAGAATTTGTGAAGGATTGGTATCAAATTTTCTGTAAACATTTGGTAGAAATCAAATAGTGAAGCTATCTAGCCCGGGGATTTTCTATTGGAAAATATTTAATTAGTAAATAAATACTTTACTTATTATCAAGTTCCATTGAGTTGGATCTGACTCATTGTGCTAGTTGTTGTTGCTGGGTACCATTGTGTCAGTCAGTATTTGTTCACAACAGCACAAAACACTGTCTGGTCCTGTACCAATCTAACAATTGTTGCTATCCTTGATTCCACTGCTGCTGTCATTGTGCCAATTCATCTCATTGGGGGTCTTCCTCTTTTTTGCTGACCCTCCACTTTACCAAACATATTGTCCTTCTCCAAGGACTGTTCCCTCCTGATAATATATCCAAAGTATGAGAGACAAAGTCTCACTATCCTGGATCCAAAGGATCATTCTGACTATACTTCTTCCAACACACATTTGTTTGTTCTTCTGGCAGTCCACAGTACTTTTAATATTCTCCTCCAATGCCATAATTCAAATCCATCAATTCGTCGACAGTCTTCTTTGTTCATTGTCCATCTTTCACACACATATTAAGCTATTGAAAATACCATGGTTTGGGTCAGGCATACCTTAGTCCTAAAAATGACATTTTTGTTCTTCTATGGAGTCCTGGTGTGGCACTGTGGGTTAATGTGCCAGACTGCAAAGCCATTTGAACTGCAAGGTCAGGGTCAAGCTCACCAGCTGCTCCTCGGAAACCCTATACAGGGTCACTATGGGTCAGAATTGACTCGACGGCACTTAACAACAACATGTTTTAAAGAGGTCTTGTGCAATATGTCATTTGATTTCTTAACTGCTGCTTCCATGAGTATTGGTACTAGATCCAAGCAAAAAGAAGTCTTTGACAACTTCAATCTTTTCTCCACTTATCATGATGTTATTTATTGTTTTGTTTATATTGAGGTGCAGCCTACATTGAAGGCTATGATCTTTGATCTTCATCAGTATTTTGAATCTTTTTACTTTCACCATGCAAGGTTGTGTTATGCGCATATCACAGGTTGTTAGTGAGACTTCCTCCAATCCAAATGCAATACTAATGTAATATCTATTTTCATGCAATCCAGCTTCTCACATTATTTGCTCATCATACAGATTAAATCATTATGGTGAAAGAACACAACTCTGGAGCACACCTTTCCTAATTTAAAACCATACAGTGTCCCCTTGTGCTGTTTGAAGAGCAAATTTTAAACCATATCTCGACCCGTTGTTCTGTGTGTAGGTTCCTCATGCTCTAAATTAATTGTTCTCAGATACTAATTCTCCTCAATGTGTCCATAGCTTGTCATGCTCCTCACAATCAAAAGCCTTTGTGTAGTCAATAAAACAGAGATAAATATCTTTCTGGTATTCTCTGCTTTTAGAAAAGATCTATCTAATGTCAGCAGTGATATATACCTCATTCCACATACTACTCTGAAATTGGCTTGAAACTCTGACAGTTCCCTGCCAATGTAGTGTTTCAGCTGTTTTGAATTAACTTTAGCAAAATTTCACTTGCGTATGATATCAATGGTATTGTCCAATAATGCCACCTAACAACAACAACATATCTGTGTAGTCTCATTTTCAGTTGTGCTCCATCAACATATGACGGTCCTAAAAGCATTACTCCATTAGCATCATCACTGTCAACTGTTCTTTGAGTAGATAGCTCTTCCCCAGTCATATTTTGAGCAGCTTCTAACATGAAGGGCACATATCTGACAATAACCTGGTGCTCTTCATCATGTTTCAATATTCAATATTCTGGTGCTATCTGACTGTGCTCCACTGTTATTCATAAGGTTTTTCATGATTAAATATCCAAATGTAGTCAATCTCTCCTTCTTCCTAGTATATCTTAGTCTGCAAGCTCAGCTGAAAACTGTCCACCATGGATGTTTAAAATATCGGTGACATGTATTCCATAATCACAGCAAGCAACAAGCCACCACAGTACAACAAACTCACAGAAAAGTGGTGGTCTGTCTCCCAGAGATGCAGTATAGAATTTCCATGGAGTCCCTGGTGAGTTTTAACCACCAACTTTGAGGTTGGCAATCAAATGCTTGTCCTACAGCACCACACCAATCTTTCTATTTCTTCTTAAATTATATTTAATAGTTTTTGTCTTCTACAGATTTCTCCATTTCACTTAGGTTACTTAATTTGATGAAAAATAATTATTCATAGTATTCCACCATAAAGTTAATAGTAATGATCTCTCTTTCCTTCCTGATTTTAGTCATCTTAGTCTTCTCTCTATTGTTCTTGTTCAATCTACCTTAAGATTTGCCTACTTTGCTGATCATTCCAAAGAAACATTTGGTTTGGGGGTTTCCAATATTGTTAGGAAATTCCTATATTTCTGTGTTTTCTCTATTTTGTTTGTTTCTGCTTTAATCTTAATTAAAGCCTCCTTCTAATTGAGGTTTTATTTAATCTGATCTTTTCCCCCTTTTTAAATAATTAATTATTTAATTTTTAAGGAGGAAGCTTAGGTTATTGATTTCAGATGTTTGTGTTGCTCTGAAATCATTTCTACTAAGTTTGACATTTGCACCTCCAAAAGCAATTTCTGGGGTTATAACTTTTTCACTTAAATAATTTCTTTACAGTCTTGATGTGGTGCTGTGAGTTAATATACCATACTGCAAAGCCATTTGAACTGCAAGGGTGGTAGTTCAAGCTCATCAGCTGCTCCTCAGAAACCCTATACAGGGTCGCTATGGGTTGGAGTTGACTCAACAGCCAGCACTTAACAACAACAACAACAACAATGCAACTTTTGATGTCTTATTTCAAAGGGGACACCCTGGCTTGACAATAGTTTTAGCAGGACTCTTATCTATTTCTCTAGTGCCTGTTAAGCTGTCTATCTCTGTAATTCACCCATGTTTTAAAAAGAAATTGCTTTTGAGTAAATTCCAATTCATAGTTACCCCTTGTTTATAAGCATAAAACTGTCCCAGAAACAAAGGACTCTAGGATCATCAAGGGAGAAGGGCACAAGAGGAATGTGAGATCTTATCCAGAGAAGCAGCTACACCAGAGATGGTGGCAGAGATGGGGACATGGAGAGAGGGAGGGGCTGAGGACTCTAGATTCACGGGAAGAGAGGGACTAGGAAATGGCGGCCAGGAGGCAAACTTGAAGAAGGTGCCCTTTCATGGTGTAAATGATTACATGTGCCTGAGTAGTTAAGTGAATAGAAAGAAATATTGTTAACTGATTGTACATGGAGGGGATTATAAGCATTGTAATGAAACAAGGTGGGTGACTTTTTGAATGTCAAACTGATGATTTGCTCTGTAAACTTTCACTGAATCCACAATAAAAACCTTAAAAAAAGAAAGAAGGGAAAAAAAAAACAAACAAAAAAAAACTGTTCTTCATAAGGTTTTCTATGATTGCTTTTATTTATTTATTTATTTTCAGAAGTAGATTACCAAACTTAATTCCAAGGTGACTCTGTGTGGACTCAAACTTCCAATCTTATTGTTAACTATTTCCACACACACTCAGGTCTTGCTGTTAAGTGTTGTTGAAATCATTCTGACTCATAGAGACACAGTTTAGGGCTTCTGAGGAGCAGCTTGTGCTTTTGAACCACCGACCTTACAG
Organism: Chrysochloris asiatica; assembly: GCF_000296735.1. Taxonomy (NCBI): domain Eukaryota; kingdom Metazoa; phylum Chordata; class Mammalia; order Afrosoricida; family Chrysochloridae; genus Chrysochloris; species Chrysochloris asiatica. Next base: position 1,304,834 of record NW_006408773.1, on the reverse strand, counting down.
TTAACAATCCAGTGTTTATCCTACAGTGCCACACTAGAACTTCAAGTTCTTAGTCTTTTACAATTGCTGTCTGATTGATGTACTGTCTTAGTTAATTGGTAAGTTTGTTTGTGTACGATGACCATAGACATAAATATTTACACAATCAAATCTACTTTATTTATTTATTTTTGGAGTGTTAGATTTTTTTTTTTTAAGATTTTATTGTGAATTGAGTGAAAGTTTACAGGGCAGATCATCAGTTTTATATCCAAAAAATCATACACTTTGTTTCATTACGATGATTATAATCCCCTCCATGTATCAGTTAACAGTATTAGTTTCTATTCATTTTAATCCTTTGTTGTTGTTGTTTTAACTATCGGGCATATATAATAAATTAAAGAACCAAAGGACATGTTCTGTAAGTCTGCCTCCTGGTAGCCAGCTCTCAGTCCCTCTCTTTCCATGAATCTAGAGTCCTCAGCTCTTCCCTATCTCCATATTCCCTCTCTGCCTCCATCTCTGGTGTCACTGCTTCTCTGGATAATGTCCCGCATTCTCCCTTGATGATCCTAGGGTCCTCTGTTTCTGTACTGTAAGATTAACTACTCCCACATTTTTGTTACAAAACTTCTACCTTTACAATTGTGACATTTGCAATTAGTCATGATAACAGTTACTCACTATTGAATCATAAGAATCTTACCCCCATCTCTTTTTATCAGATGCATCTAGACAATGTGAAAACTATTCAGTGGGAACTCTATCTCCCCCACACATACTTTTAAACTAAACTCTTTCTTGAAAGCTTGCAAGCCAGTCATTTTGTGTCTTTACAACCCTCTTCATTTTAGGTAGCTAATATCTAAGTTACCTGTCTCTATCTACCCTGCATACAGAGGGGATAGCATTGATACTTGATGTGAAGACTCTTTCCCTCTCTGTTAGTATTTTGAGCTACTACTTCCATGAGTATAGGTCAAGTTCATTAAATTATAGCAATTTACCCTTGTTTTCTTTATCAAAAATTGTTTTTGTTTTTGTCTTCCTCTAGTTGAGTTCTGATTATCAAGCCATCGAGGCTACGTCAAATGATTACTATCTGCAGGTTTGGGTGTTCTTGAGCATCCCTCCTCAATTCATATCAGCTGGATGCTTCACTCTCTGCTCTAGCCTTCTGTGGCTATGTCCTTGTTCATGATTTCAGGTGTCCCCAAGTCTCACCTTACTTTGGACCAACCAGCCCTTCCTCTTCTCTCTCTCATCTCCAGGTCAATGGAAGTCTATGGAATGTGATTGAATTTGGCCAATTTCTTCATTGCTGCCTTTCTCCCTCTTCCACTCACCAGTAGACCAATGTGGTCGCTAGCAAGCTTACATGCTTACTCATGTGCTCCCTTTGAGTTTCAGTCTTAGAGGGATGTTTGTCATGAAATAATTTGATTGCTTGCCTTGATGGTTTGCCAGCAAATAATTTGCTTATTCTTGTAGTAGCCAATCATATTGCCATTTTTGTTTCGGGTTTTTCCTGCTGATGTTTCTTTGAAGATGTAGCTTCTTTAGCTCTACCTCTTCCAAGATGATCTGCTTGTGTTTTCTATTGGGAATGTCTCACCTCAGAAGGTTCTGGACGGGGCTCAGGATTCCACCTAAAGTTCAATACAATGAAAAGGTTCCCCAAGAGACCTACTTTACTGGGCAAGTTCTAGAACCCTTTTTAAGTATTTTAATCAGTTATAGGCTGAACTCACTTACAAACTTTCTGTAATCATGTTTCCCAACATTCCTTTCTATCCCATTCAAGTGTCTATATTACAATAATAGGTAAGGGAAACCAATATTAGTAAAAGACTAAGGAATCTTAGAATTATTTCCCCTATTCAGGCTATGCCTCATTCCCTGTTTCACAGAGCCCTGTTGTTCTAAGATTGAGCATGCATCACTATTTACCTCTGTCCCATTTAGCCCATGCAAATCTGTCTCAGAGTTTCCCTATTCCTTGTTCTTCCAAGCCCTCCTTCTTATGTATTGCCCTCCACAACACCAGAACAATATTGTATATACCAGCTACCCTGTGCTCTATCATCCCCTCCCTCCTTCAACCCCTCACACCTCCACCCCACCTGCCACACTGATAACCAACAAATAAACGCCCCCCCTTTTAGTATGGGTATCTTTTCTTAAGCTTTTACAATAATGGTCTTATGCAATATTTGTCCTTTTGTGACTAACTAATTTCAATTAAAGTCCTGGTGTGGCACTGTGGGTTAATGCACCAGATTGCAAAGCCATTTGAACTGCAAGGTCGGTGGTACAAGCTCACCAGTCACTCCTCAGAAACCCTATACAGGGTCACTATGGGTCGGAACCGACTCAACAGCACTTAACAACAACAATTTCACTCAGCATAATGTCCTCAAGGTTCATCCATGTTATATGGTGGCTTACAGCTTCTTTTTTATTCTTCAAGGTAGCATAATATTCCATTGTGTGTAGGTAACAAAGTTTGTTTATCCTTTCTTCCATAGATGGGCACTTAAGTTGTCTCCAATTATTTTGCTATTGTGAACAGTGCTGCTATGAATATTGGTGTGCATATATCTACTTATGTTATGGCTCATATTGCATGTGGATATATACAAAGTAGAGGAATTGCTGGATCATATGGTATTTCTATTTCCAACTTTCGGCGGAAGTGCCATATTGCTTTCCAGAGTGGTTGAAGCATTCTGCATTCCCACTAGTAGTGTAGAAGGATCCCAGTCTCTCCACATCCTCACAAGCATTTATTGTCCTTATAGTTTTGTTCTGTTCTCAACTCTTTCATTTGTCAATTGAGCTCCGGGTGGTGCTGCCGAGTATATAAATCTCTGGTTTTTGCCTGTTCTTCTTGGTTCTCAGTCCACAGAACTCTCTTTAGGATGTTTTGTAGCACAAGTTTGGCTTTGGAAAAATCTCTTAGCTTTTGTTTATCCTGGAATGTTTTGACTACACTGTCGTATTTGATTGACAGCTTTGCTGGGTAGAAGATTCTTGGTTGGAAGTTGTTGGGGTTTTTTTTTTTCTTTCTTTCTTTTTTACTTTCAGGGTTTCATATATGTCTCCCCATTGCCTTCCTGCGTGCATGGTTTCTGCTGAGAGATATGAGTTTAATCTGATTTTCTTGCCTTTGAATGTAACACTTCTCTTTTCTCTAGCTGCTTTAAGTATTATATCTTTATCTTTGATTATTATATGTCTTGGTGATTTTCTTTTGGGATCTATCTTTCCTGGGGTTCTTTGGGCTTCTTGAATGCTTATCTTTTTGTTAGGGAAGTTTCTTCCTAGTACTTCTTCAACTGTGGACTTGTGAGATTCTCCCTGTTCTGGAATGCTGATAATTTCTAAGTTATTCCTGTACATGTTGTCCAACTTGAATCTTAGACTTTCTTCAGATTTTTTTATTCTTTTTTCTGCTTGCAACTCTAAGTAGTATTGAGAGATTTGTTTTCCAGCTCACTAGTTCTGGCTCCCATCTCTTCATTTCTTCTCCTTTGCCCATTCAAACCTTTTTTTAAGGTTTTGAATGGTTTCCAATGTTGAATGTATCTTTTTTGTTTGTTCCTGTATTACTTTCCTGACTTATTCCTTATTTTTCTCTACTCTTCTGTAAAGAGTTTTGATGCATTTCATTATCATTTTTTTACTTAATTCCTTATCAGGCATGTCCAAAGCCTGCCTTCCTTTCATGATGGAGTCTAGGTATACCTCTAGATTATTAGTCTCAGTCACTTTTTCTTTTTGTGGTCATTTCCAGAGATTCCCATCTATTTCTTGGGCATATTCAGTAGTTATCTGTGATCTTAATACTTACATAATGGTATTTTATTGTGCTTTTTGATTTCCTCCAGGTAGATGTGATCAGGATATGGATTTCCCTTATCACTCTTATTATTACTCAACTCAGGGTAACTCTTGCTGGTGTTGACTGCCTACCTGGTGTATGGTAGCTGGTATTGATTCTTACCTGGATGGTGGGACTTTATAGGGTGTTATTTATAGCTTAACAATATGACCAAAATTTCTGTCTCTTCTACAGTAATGTAGGGCTAGAAAGTGCCTCATAAAGGCAATGTATGGACCAAGAAACAAAAAATTAACAGAAAAAAAGAAAATTGGATACTGTAATCTATAATTGAAGAAAAGAGAGAAAAGAGAAAAAAAATTCTGTAGCCAAATATGAATATGACTTTAATGTCCCTATTCGGCTTCTTCTTTCAAGGACGCCTTAAAAATTTCAACATTCCACTGTTGATCATTATGATTTAACTCAGGATTTCATTTTCAGCCTGTTTCCTTTTTAGTCTGTCTCTCCCACACCACAAGCCCCATTCAGGCCTTTTTCCTAGTGATAAACAGTTCTGGGCCAGCTGTAGCCATTTTGCATTGCTATTTGGTTTTAAGTGAAATCTGTTCTTTTAAGTTTTGAGCCAATCTGTGTGCATCCATACTAGAACCCTCCAGTTGAGGGGGTTGTCTACTTGCTCAGGCACCCCCTCTACTGACCAGAATGAAGGTGTGCAAACAGCAATGAACAGATAGAAAGAGAGAAAGAAAGAAAGGGAGAAAGAAAGAGAGAAAGGAAGAAAGGAAGGGAGGAAGGGAGGAAGGGAGGAAGGAAGGAAGGAAGG
>NW_006408773.1:1295984-1300014 GCF_000296735.1 Chrysochloris asiatica | reverse complement strand
AGATCCATATTTGTGCCCATTCCAAAAAGAGGTGGCCAACAGAATGCAGAAATCATCGGACAATCTCTCTGATATCCCATGTGAATAAAGGTTTGCTAAAGGTAATACAGAAATGGCTACAATCATACATTCACAGAGAACTTCCAGATGTTTAAGCCAGATTCAGAAGAGGCCATGAAATGAGGCTGATGGATCTTGGCTGAAAGCAGAAAATATCAGAAAGATGTTTACCTGTTCTTTATTGACCACACAAAGTCTTTTGATTGTGTGGATTATGACAAGCTATGGACAACATTGCGAAGTATGAGTATTCCGGGACACTTAATTGTACTCATGAGGAAATTGTACATGGACCAAGGGGAGTTGTTTGAACAGAACATGGGAACACTGTGAATGTTTTTAAATTAAAAAAGGTGTGCGACAAGGTTGTATTCTTTCACCATACTTATTCAACCTGTATGCTGAGCAAATAATCCAAGAAGCTGGGTTCTATGAAGAAAAACATGGCATCAGGATTGGAGGAAGACTCATTAACAACCTGTGATATGCAGATAGTACAACCTTGCTTGCTGAAAGTGAAGAGGATTTAAAACATTTGCTGATGAAGATCAAAGAGCACAGCCTTCGGTATGGATTACATCTCAATGTAAAGAAAACAAAAATCCTCACCACTGGATCATTAAACAACATTCTTATTAATGGAGAAAAGATTGAAGTTGTCAAGGACTTCATTCTTCTTGGATCTACTATCAACACTCAAGGAAGCAGCAGTCAAGAAATCAAGTGATGTATTGCATTAGGCAAATCTGCTGCACAAGATCTTTTTTAAAGTGTTCAAGAGCAAAGATGTCACCTTGAGGACTAAAGTGTGCCTTACCCAACCAAGCCATGGTAATTTCAATAACCTCATATGCATGTGAAAGCTTTACAGTGAATAAAGAAGCTCATAGAAGAATTGATGCTTTTGAGTTACGGTGTTGGAGGAGAATATTGAAAGTGCCATGGGCTACCAAAAGAACCAGTAAATCAGGTTTGGAAGAAGTGCAGACAGAGTGCTCCTTGGAGGCCAAAATGGCCAAACTTTGTCTCATACTTCTGACACAATGTCAGGAGGGACCAGTCGCTGGAGAAGAATATCATGTTTGGTAAGGTGGAGGGTCAGAGAAAAAGAGGAAGATCCCCACGAAATGGATTAGCCAAGTGGCAGCATTAATGGACTCAAGCATTGCAACAGTAGTGAGGTTGGCCCAGTATTGGGCAGTGTTTCATTCTGCTGTGCATAAGGTCGCTATGGGTCGGTACTGACTGGATGGCATCTGACAACAACAACAACGTAGGTGGGATAGAGAGTGAGGTTTGGTTCAAATGCTAGACTTTCTGTTCTGATTGATATTTTGTACAATTTCTTAGATAAGTGTTACTTTATTAGCTGTATGACCTAGGACAATTCCCAGGGACTTCAGATGGTTGTTGTTGTTATTGTTAAGCGTCAATTTGGTTCAAACCTATAGTGACTTCATCTAAGATTTCCAGGCTATAAATCTTTGCAGGAGCTGTAAGCCTCATCTTTCTCTTGTAGAGTGGCTGGTGGGCTCAAACCGCTGACCTTATTATTAGCAGTTCCTTGCTTCTCCTTATAGAGCCACTACATTCCAGACAGTTGTTAATACTTTCATATATCTCTATCTATATACTTTTACAATTTATTGTTTCACTGGGTAGGAAATCCGTGGAGCTGGTGTTCCATAAGTTGTTCTCCATGACACTTATTTTTATATTCTTGTTTTAACAGTTCTATTTTTTCCTTCAAGTGTAGCCTTAAAGTAATAAACAAATGAATGTTTATGAAATAACATCCTACATCTGAAAAAGACCCTAATAACAAATCTCATTCAGGATACTATTTGGAATGTTCTAGTTCTAGTGTGGACTTCTAACTACAAGGTTGGTGGTTCAAACCCAGCAGCTACTCTTCAGAAACCCTATAAAGGGTTGCTATGAGTCATAACCAATTTGACAGCACTTAACAACAACAATAATTCAATTAATAGATAAGTATAATGAGATCCTTGGTGCGGCACTGTGGGTTAATGCGCCAGACTTATAAAGCTGTTTGAACTGCAAGGTCTGCAGTTCAAGCTCACAAGCTGCTCCTCGGAAACCTTGTACAGGGTCGCTATGGGTTGGAACCACGCAATGGCACTTAACAACAATATAACAGGAGTCAGTATCATATTTGCCTTTAGAAATATGGTGTTGTTGTTGTTATGTGCCGTGGAGTCTGTTCCAACTCATAGCAACCCTGTACAGGTTTTCCAAGGCTGTAAATATTTACGGAACCAGAAAGCCTCATCTTTCTCCCGCGGAACTGCTGGTAGTTTCGAACTGCTGACCGTGAGATTAGCAGCCCGGTTCGTAACCACTACGCTTAGAAATATACTTCACATATATTTGTGAGCCTTAGATTTCTCATTTATATAACAAAGATAATAATACCTTGGCACATTGGCAGCAGTGATTGGCTCAGGTGTAGCAATGATTGTGAGGTTTGCCTAAGTCTGGGACGTGTTTCCTTCTCTTGTGTATAGTGTCATTATGATTTGGTACTGACTAGATGGCACCTAACAATAACAGCGCATAATAACTTACTACACAGGTTTATATGAGGCAATAGTAATGGAGGGACAGGGAAACAGGGAGACCCCCCAACGAGATGGATTGCCACAGTGGCTGCAGCAATGGGCTGAAGTGTAACAATGATTGCGAGGTTGACACTTTGACCAGACAATGTTTTGTTCCTTTGTGCATAAAATTGCTATGAGTTGGAATCAACTCCATGGCACCTAACAACAACAATAGTAGTTCATATTTAGTACTTTTTGTTGTTGTTTTGTACATTGAGATAATTCCAACTCACAATGATCCTTTAAGACTGTGTAGAATTACCCCATAGAGTTGACCTTGACTGAAATCTTTACAGGAGCATATTGCAGGCAGGCCTTTTCTCTCTTGAAGCAACTGGTGAGTTTGAACAGACAACGTTTTGGTTATCTGTCAATCACTTAACCCTGCCTCCTTAGTCAGTACTGGTACTTATGACTTATGACAGGATTTTGTTCCAATGACCTCCATCATAAGTCAGTTTTGACATAAGTTGAATACCTCATTTTCATGTTTAGTTTTAAACAATAGTATTGCTTTGAATTATCAGTGTCTTTATTAATCTAATCTTTATTTGTCTTTGTGTTGTTGTTGTTGTTAAATGCCATCGAGTCAATTCCAACCCATAGCGACCATGTATAGGGTTTCCCAGGAGCAGCTAGTGAGCTTGAACCGCCAACCTTGCAGTTCAAATGACTTTGCAGTCTGGCACATTAACCCACAGCACCACACCAAGAATCCTTTTATTTGTCTTTAAGGATTGGATAAATAACATAAAACTTACAAATATATTTTAATATATACATACTACAAATTGATAATAAAAAGATTGGAAAAAACAAACAAACAAAAAAGGTCTTCAGTGCAGTTCATTATAGTTTGTTTGAATACTTAGTAAGTTGGAGAGTACCACTTTGCAATGTGCTAAATATTATTGCATATGCATAAGAACATTTTTTCTACACTACAAATACATGATATGGGTTCTATTATTATGGCTTTCAACAGATGGAGAAAAACAGTCTTACAGATTTTGTGTTACTGCAAATGATCACAGTGTTTGGAGCCAAGGTTGAATCTGAGTCAGCCACACTTGAGGTTAATAATTTTGAACACAACAAAATATTTTGAGCAGATGTAAGTAAGTTATCTTCCTTCGTACACTCACTTTCTATGGTAGGGAATAGCTTTAAAATAGGGAAATTTTAGATAGATAAATAGATAGATAGATAGAGAGTTGTTGTGTGCCATCAAGTTGGTTCCAACCCACAGTGACCCTGTATAGGGTTTCTGAGGAGCGGCTGGTGAGCGTGAACCATCAACCTTAGGTTTCAAACCGACTTTGCAGTTCAGCACATTAACCCTCAGT
>NW_006408773.1:1291965-1295884 GCF_000296735.1 Chrysochloris asiatica | reverse complement strand
ATATATATATGTTGTTGTTTTTTTCTCTGATGGGGGCTGTCAGAAGACAATATTTTTCTCTATAGATTGAATGTAGTAACTCTGATGATCTCATTTGAGCTATCCCAACAAAAGCAGGAGCAAGTACAAGTAAACAAATCATGGAAGACAGCTATCTGGATGAAAAAAATCTGTAAGTCAATAAGGTTGAACAACAGGGAGGCAATCAGATTCTATGCATTGCAGTCTGTGGTGAACAAAAATGATAGCGAATATAGTGAAGCTGAAAATGTTGTTTTCACCTGTCAGGTTGCTTAAGGGAGAAAAAGTAGAATGGATCAATTTAAAGCTACAGAAATCAAAAGACCAATTTAGAACACCACTATTCTTTATCCAATTTTACTAATTGTTTCACTTTTCAAACATCATCTTCTATTATTTCCAAATGTCTAAGTACTCTTATATGTAAAGAGACATTTCAAAACAACTATCAATCTCAAAATATATATGGTGCATTTGAAGTTATTGTTGTTTTTTTTGTTTTGGTTTGGTTTTTTGCTAGAGTGATATTAGATATACATACACGTAGACAAACCATGTTATCACCATATTACTGAAAGGCTTAGTATGGTAATAAGGATTTTGTTTTCTTATCCATTCCGCCACTCTCTCTCCCTTAACTGGTGCATTTAATCCCCTTACATTCACTGTAAATTTTGATAGATAGATTAATTGCTGCCATTATATCTTTTTTTTTTCTTTTTCGTGGTGTTGCTGCTTGCTTTGTTCTGCATGTCTACCTGTGTTGAGTTCATGGTTTTTGTGTTCTTTCTTGTGAATTTCCTCATAGTTTTAATGTTTCCCTCTTTTTGGATTTTCATATTCTTGGTATGTTGTGAAGTGTTAATGTTTTTTGAGGTTGCCTTTATATTCCATTATTTTCTCCCTCCACTTAGTGTAATCTATTTTATCTTTTAATCTACCTGACCATCTCACCATCTGCATCTCTGTTCCTACGTATTTTTATTCTTTCACATTGTAACTGCTTTTATCATAGACTGACCTCCCAGATTCTCTGAGTTTGTTCTTATAATTTTGTTCTGTTCTCAACTCTGCCATCTGTTGATTTAGTTCTAGGAGGTTCTGCGATATATGTCAATCTCTGGTTGTTGCCTGTTCTTGTTGGTTCTCATTCCACAGAACGCCCTTTTGTAGTGCAGAGTTGGCTTTGGAAAAATCCCTTAGCTTTTGTTTATCCTGGAATGTTTTAATTGCACCGTCGTATTTGATTGATATCTTTGCTGGATAAAGGATTATTGGTTGGCAGCTTTTTTCTTTCATTTTTTTAAATATATGTCTCACCATTGCTTTAATGCTTATGTGGTTTCTGCTGAGAGATCTGATCTTTATCTGACTTGTTTGCCTTTTTATGTAATGTTTATCTTTCCCCTAGCTGCTTTCAGGAGTGTCTCCTTATCTTTTATTCTGGAGAGCTTGATTATGTATGTCTCGGTGATTTTCTTTTGGGATCTATTCTTCCTTGGGTTCGTTGATCTTCTTGAATGTTTACCTTTTCACTTTTCAGGATGTTAGAGAAATTTTCTTGCAGCAGTTCTTCAACTATTTCCTCTGTGAATTTGTGTGATTCTTCCTGTTCCGGAATGCCGATAATTCTTGTTATTCCTCTTCATGTTGTCCAACATGAATCTTAAGACCTTCTTGAGATTTTTTTTATCCTTTTTTTCTGTTTGCTCTTCTGTCTTAGTGGTTTTGAGAGATTTGTCTTCCAGATCACTGGTTCTGCCTTCCATCTCTTCTATTCTACTCCTTTGCCCTTTCAGTGCATTGTCTATTTTTGTTATTCTATTATTGATCATTTGGACCTCTTTTTGTAGGTTTTGCATTGTTTTCAATGCTGTACCCATCATATTTTATTGTTCCTGTACCAGTTTCTTGACTTCTTATTTTTCTTAACTCCGTTGTAAAGTGCTTTGAAACATTTTATAATCATTTTTCTGAATTCCTTCTCAGGCCTTTCCAAGGCCTGCCCTCCTTTCAGAATGAAGTCCAGGCCTACTTCTTGGTCCTTTGTCTCAGACTTTTTATCTTGTTTCTGGACATGTGTTGATATGGTCATCTGCATTTGCTTCTTGTACATGTTTAGTGTTTTTCTGTGGCCTTAATACTTAATTGTGTATGTGTTTGGGCATTTTTTATGCTTTCTGATTTCTTCCTGTTAGATGTGATCTGGATGTGGACTTCCCTTTTCACTCTTCTTATTGCTTAACTCAGAGTAACTTTTGCAGGTGTTGTCTGCCTTCCTGGTGTATAGCAGTTGGTATTGGTTTTTGCAGTGATTGTTGGGTTTTATAGGGTCTGATTGTAGATTGACTGTATGGCAGCAATTGCTGTCTCTTCTTAGGTAATCTAGGGGGAGAAAGAGCCCCCCAAGGATAAAATGGGATTAAAAAAAACAGCAACAGTAAAAATATAAGAAAAAGGAAAACAAACAAACAAACAAACACCAAAAACAAATAAATAAATTCTGTAGCCTAATATGAAAATGACTTTAATGTCCTATTTCAGCTTCTTGCCTTTAAGGCTGCCTGATAAATTTCAAGATGCCACTGTTGGTTGTTCTGCTGTACCTCAGGATTTAATTTTTGGCCTGTTTTATTTTAAACTCTCTTTCCCTATCCACATCTCTTTTTCTGGCCTTTTCCCTATTAATAAATATTTCAGGGCCAGTTGTTGAGCTTCCTGTCTCTTTAAATGCTGAGAGTGTCTGTGTGCATGAGTGGCAGAAGAACCCTCCAGTGGTGGTCAGGAGGGGGAGGGGCTGCCAGCTTCCACTCACTCAGGCACCCCTTCTAGTCACCAGAATGGAGGTATGCAAAAAGTGGGGTCCAATGATCAGATACCAATAAAGAAAGTCAGAACACAACAAAACCAACAGAGCATTTGTCCACCTTTGCTCAGAGGTTCCCCCAGCATTATTCCCTGGTGGGTCTGCTTGCTTCCCCACTTGGTCTTGCCATTTGGTTTTGCTCTAGTTGTATGCTCTCAGCTGCCTAGCTGCCAGATTCCAAAGTATGAGATTTCTTACTTTTGCTACAAGTTCTACTAGCTATAAAACTTCAAACTTTTGAAATATTCCTAGATATGTGGTTCAGACTTTTGGAGCTCTGCCCTGAACCCATTTCACCTGGTATTGTGTGTTATTTCTGACAGAGATCTTCACTGCACCTCTACCTTATGATGAATGCAACACCATTCCTCTTCAATTTGTCATTCCTGGCCTAGCAAACCATATGGTAGTCAGATTCAAAGTGGCCAATACCAGTCCATTTCAGCTCACTAATTCCTAAGATATCCGTATTTGTGCATTCCATTTCATTTTTGACAATTTCTAATTTTCCTAGATTCATACTTCATACATTCCATATTCTGATTATTAATGGATGTTTGTAGCTGTTTCTCTTCATTTTGAGTTGTGCACCATCAGCAAATGAAGGTTTCACAGGCTGTACTTCCACAGGCTTTATTCCATTCATGTAATCATGGTTAACTCTACTTTGAGAAGGCAGCTCTTCCCCAGTTGCATTTTGAGTGCCTTATAACCTGAGGGTCTCGTTTTCTGACACTATATCTGACAGTGTTTCTCTGCTATTCATAAGGTTTTCAGTGACTAAATATTCTGAAGTAGCTCACCACTCTTTCTTCCTAGTCTTTGTCTGGAATCTCATCTGAAACCTGTCCACCATGGGTGACCCTGCTGGTATTTAAAATACTGGTGGCATAGCTTTCAGAATCACAGCAACTCACAAGCTACCACAGTACAACAAGCTGACAGAAGAGTAGTGGACTATATCCATAAGTATAGGTAAATTCATCAAATTGTAGTGGGTTACTCTTTTTTTATATATATTTATTCACAAGG
>NW_006408773.1:1282889-1291865 GCF_000296735.1 Chrysochloris asiatica | reverse complement strand
GTGGCAATGTAGGATCAGCACTCGACAGCAAACCACAAGGTCAGCAGTTCAAACCTACCAGCTGCTCCTTGGAAACCCTATATAAGGTCTCTATGAGTAGAATTGACTCAATAACTCTAAACAACAAGACGTGTATATATACATTCCCTTGCTCTGTCAATTGATAATGCCCAGAAATAGCAACATTCCATCAGCAATGAACATACGTAGTTTCTATATCTTGGTTTCTAATACCATTCTCTAATTAAAGAAACTGGGGCTCTTTGGGGGGAAAAAAAGGAGGCTGATTGTACGCACTTGTTTTTAAATACTGCATACATAGAATCAGATTAATAATGATCCTTACTTTATAGTTAATTAATCTTTTATTCAATGGTTCAAGGAATACACTCTTTTTCTTAATTCTGATTGTGCCCTATACTAATTTTCATATTTTTTAGGCAAAATACAACTTCTACCAGTTTGTTTCCTAACCTTTCCTAACCAGTGTAATAGAACACTGGAAACACCTAACTCACAGTGTTGTTATTTAAGTGGAACATGAGGCATATGTGATATTTAAAAAATGCCTCGGATATAATAGATATCCAGTAAATGCAAAGCTTTCTTATGCTTCCCAAGTATAATATAAATGAAAATTTAGAAGCATACAAAGGACTAAGTAAAGTTAACTTATTTTTCAGAGGACAAAAACTGAATTGGATTTTGTACTTCTGAATGCTATGACACCCACATTTGGCTGGGGGGGGGGAAGAGAGAGAGAGAGAATGAGCAGCAGTTTTGCTGTGTACAACAGTGAGGTAAGTAATAAATTGGATTTGGGGAGATCTGACTAAAAGGATTTGAACTTTATTCCCTCTTTTACATTGTCTTGAGCTGATATTGGAGAGCCTGTTTGTTGACATAAGACTTTGAGGACTTACAAGATCCCAAAATTTAGTTTTTATAGTAATCTCTCTCTTTTTCTATATCTGAGATATGATTGTATCAGAGTGGTTATAGAAAACAGGTTTAATTTTATCTAAACAATTGATACTGACTCTTTCATGGAGACAGGTTTTTATAAAATGCCACAAAGATGTTAATTGATTGATCAATTGATTTCATGCAGAAATGCTTGGGTTAATCTCTTCTGAATCCTTACTAAATTCCAAGCTAAAATTATACTGCAAATTAATCGATTATGGTAAACAAAGCTAATACCAGTTCCCTAACATATGAATTCCATGTGAATACTTCTTAAAACAAGAGGCGTTAATTTGTCTTGGCAATTTGTACAAATTAGTGGGCCTTTTAATATAATTTACAGTTGTATGGACATTTTGTACACTTGGCAAAACATAATTTGATAGCAATAGCTCTACAAATCCTTCTATGCTATCTATGTTCACCACAGGGAGCACAACATCAAATTACTGTACCCTTTAATGTGCTTTTCAGTGTCTCTTAACAATTAGGGGATTTTTATCCAGGTACTCCTAAAAAAAAGCCTTATATTTCCCAGAGAAAGGCTATGCAAATGAAATGCCACCAAATCTAAGGCATAATCTTTACCAGCAAAGCAATGAAATAAAGATACTGCATGAACAAACCCTTCTGGAATCTATACCTTAAAATGTTGATTATTCTCGATGTTCTTACAACACAAAGTCAGACATGATGTTCAAACAACATTGAAAGTTCAATATATGGTGTAACAATGATCTTGAATGCATCTTTTCAAGGGTATGTTCAACTAAAAATGTGTTTTACACTGTTGCTTAATGTTGTTGTTGTGAGATACTATCGAATCTGTACCGACTCATAGCGACCCTATGCACAACAGAAAGAAACACTGTCCAGTACTGTGGCAACCTCATAATCATTGCTATGCTTGAGTTCATTGTTGCTGACACTGTGCCTATCCATCATATTGAGGGTCTTCCTCTTTTTCTCTCACCCTCCACTTTACCAAATCTGATATCCTTCTCCAGGGTCTGGTACCTTCTCCAGGGTATGAGAGATAAAGTCTGGACATTAGTACACTATACCTCATCTAAAACATTTTCAAATACACATAAAGAATCTAAATATACATCAGAATACAAAGATAAGTAAAAGCACATTGCTACAGATTCATAGAAATCTTTATTAAATTAAATACCTAACTATGAATCTACTGCTTCTCAACATATCCTCTATTTCCATTTGTATACTTCTGAAGGTGATAATGTAGTGATTGTGCATTGGGCTGATAACCTGAAAGGTCAGCATTTCCAATCTACCATGTGCTCCACTGGAGAAAGATGATGCTTTCTGCTCTGGTAAAGATTTAAAGCCTCAGAAACCCTATATAGGGTCGCTATGAGTCAGAACCTTACTTGATGACGACGACAACAACATATGAGCACTGGGCTGCAAGGTTGATTTGAACCACACAATTGGCAGTTGAAACTCACCAGGCACTTCTTGGAAACCCTATACTGGGTCAAAGACACTTGACAATAATAATAAACATTTCTGGAAAGACATTGTAAGATAAGCAGTGTTATGGTGTGGTGATGGAGCATAAGCATTGGACTGCTTACCATCCATCAACAACCTTTCCATGAAGAATTCTGTGATCTTTGATTTATACCACATTAAAATGGCAGTTTTGACATCCTTAAGAGACTCAAATTGTGTTCCTTTAAAATATTCTTTGAATTTGAGAAACAAAACAAAATCTGAAATAACAGGATCAGGGTTATAGGCTGGATGATATAAGGCTTACAAATGAAATTCTTGTAGGACAGGCAAGAATGAACAGATTTATTTTTATGAAGAAAAAAAATTCTTAACATAACTTAACTGGCCTTTTGTTCACCAATGCAGTATTCAGTTTTCTAAAAATATAAAGCTCCTGTGATCTTCCTGTGGCCTTTGAGAAAATCTATCAATATAATTATTTTGGAGTTCCCCAAATTAGTCACCCAACCTTCAGAACTCACCTCTCTGACTTGAAATTAACTGACCCAGCAGATCTCCTCAAAAGCTGATGTTTTGATTGGACCTTTTTTATTTTGAAAATACTTTAATAAAACTAAAAGAAATATATTATTGAAACAACTTGCCTGCAGCCATCTACTAATAGCAGAGCCATGTTTAAAAACAGTTTTGCTTGGAACAAACCTGTGTATCTATGAACGGGAATCCATGTAGCAATATACATACATATACCGACATATATATTTATATATATATAAAGCTTTTATTGTGAATTAAGTGAAAGTTTACAGGGCAGATCATCAGTTTTGCATTCAATAAATCATATACATTGTTTCATTACAATGATTATAATCCCCACTATATACCATCAGTTAATAGTATTCTCTCTATTAATTTTTACTCTTTTTTTTTTTAATATAACACTCAGACATATCTAATAATTTAAACCACCAAAGGGAACATTCTGAAAGTCTGCCTCCTGGCCGCCAGATCTCAGTCCCTGTCTTTCCATGAATCTAGAGTCCTCAGCTCCTCCCTCTCTCCTGGTCGCCATCACTGCCTCCATCTCTGGTGTCACCGCTTCTCTGGATAAGGCCCTGCCTTCCACTTGTGCTTTTCTCCCTTGATGGTAGTAGGGGCCTCTGTTTCTGGACTGTAAAGATTAACTACTCCACCGTTTTTGTTACACAACTTTATCTTTTACAATTGTGACAGTCTCAATTAGTCATGATAACAATTATACACTATTGAATCATAAAAATTTTATCCCCATCTCTTTTTACCAGACCCACCTAGACAAAATGAAAACTATTCAGTAGGAACTCTATCTTCCCCTACACACTCTTAAACTACCTCTTGAAACCTTGTAAGTCACTTCCATGCTTTATCACCCCCTCATTTTAGGTAGCCATTGTCTAAGTTACCCATTCCTATCTACCCTGAATACACAGGGGATAGCATTGATACTTGATGTGAAGAAGACTCCTTCCCTCTCTGTTGGTATTTTGAGCTACTATTTACATGAGTATAAGTCAAGTTCATCAAATTGTAGCAATTTACCCTTGTTTCCTTTATCAAAAATTGTTTTCTTTTTTATCTTACTTTAGTTCTGAATATCAAGCCATGGAGGATAGGTCAGATGGGTACTATGTGCAAGTTTGGTTGTTCTTCTGCATTTCCCCTCCCTTCCTATCAGCTGGATGCTTCACTCTCAGTTCTAGCCTCCTGTGACTGTGTCCTTGTCCATGGGCTTAGGTGTCCCCAGTTCTCACCACGTTTTGGAACAACTAGCCCTTCCTCTTCTCTCTCTCATCTCCATGTCAACTGGAGTCAATGGAATGTAGTTGAACTCAGCCAATTTCTTCATTGCTGCCTTTCCCCTCTTCCACTCACCAGTAGACCAATGTGTTCGCCAGCAAGCTTGCATGCCTGCTCATGTGTTCCCTTTGAGTTTCAGTCTTAGAGGGGGGTTTCTTCTGAAGGGATTTCATTGCTTGCCTTGATTGCTTCCCAGCAAACAACTTGCTTATTCTTGTAGTAGCCAGTCATACTGCCATTTTTGTTTTGGATTTTTCTTGATGATCTTTCTTTGAAGATATATCTTCTGTTGCTCCAGTTGTTCCCAGGCTGGTCTGCTTGTAGTTTCTTGTGGGAATGTCCCACCTCAGAAGGTTATGGATAGGGCTCAGGATTCTACTTAAGATCCTGCAAAGGCTACACAAGAGGCCTATTTCACTGGGCAAGCTGTAGAACCCCAAACAGTTATAGGCTAAAGAGGGGCTTACAAATTTTGAGTAATCATGTTTCCTGACATTTCTTTCTAATCCCACTCAAATGTCTAATTTACAATAGTAGGAAAGGGAAACCAATATTCATAACACAGTGAAACATCTTAGTATTATTTCCCCACTTCAGGCTATGCCTCGATCCCTGTTTCACAGAGGCATGTTGTCTCAAGTTTGAGCATGCATCACTATTTACCTCCGTAACGTTTATCCCATGCAAACCTCTCTCAGTGTTCCTGTATCTACCTTGTTCTTCCACCCTCTCCCCCTTCTTGAGTATTTTCCTCCCCAACACCTGAACTATGATGTGTCTGCCCACTACACTGTGCTTTACCGTTGCCTTCCTCCACATCCCCCAAAACAAGCCACCCCACCCCCACAGGTAAGCAACAAAGTTTTTTTTTTCTTTTCCCTTTGTAATATGGGTACTTCTACTTAAGCTTTTACAATAATTGTCATATGCAATGTTTGTACTTTTGTGACTGATTTTACTCAGCATAATGTTCTCAAGGGTCATCCATGTTATGTGGTAGCTTATAGCTTCCTTGTTATTCTTCCAGGTAGCATAATATTCCATTGCATGTATGTACCGAAGTTTGTTTATCCATTCTTTCATTGATGGGCACTTAGTCTGTCTCCATCTTTATGCTATTGTGTATAATGCTGCTATGAATATGAGTGTGCATAACTCATGTTATGGCTCATATTTCTTGTGGATATATACCCAGTAGAGGAATTGCTGAATCATATGGTCTTTCTATTTCCAACTTTCTGAGGAAGCGCCATACTGTTTTCCAGACTGGTTGAACCATTTTACATTCCCAACAGCAATGTAGAAGTGTCCCAGTTTGTCCACATCCTCGCCAGCATTTATTGTCCTCTGCATTTTTGAACTTTTCTGTTACTGCTAGTGTGAGATGACATCTCATTGTTGTTTTGATTCGGATCTCTTGAATGGCTAATGATTGTGAACATTTCTTCATATGTTTGTTGGCTGCCCGAATGTCTTCTTAGGTGAAGTGTCTATGCCCACTTTTTAATTGGGTTGCTTATATTTTTCTTGTAGTGGTGTTACAGTTTCCTATAGATTTTAGAAATTAGTCTCTTGTCGATATGTCATTGCTAAATATTTATTTCCCATTCTGTGGGCTCCCTTTTTTACTTTTTTCGTGAAATCCTTTGATGAACATAAGTTTCTAATTTTTAGAATGTCCCAATCATCTATTTTTTTTTTCTTTTGTTTGTGTAGTTTTCACAATGTTTGGTAGTCTGTGTGTGTCCTGGATTAGAGCCCTTAAATGTGTCCTTTTTTTATTTTTATTTTTTCATTGATGACCTTAATAATTCTGGGATTCACATTTAGGTCTTTAATTCATGCTGAGTTGGATTTTGTATATGACATGAGGTAAAAGTCTTGTTTCAATCTTTTGCATATCAATGTACCATTCTGCCAATACCATCTGTTGAAGAGACTATATCTTCCCACCTCAATGCAATTTGGCCCTTTGTCAAAGATCAGTTGGCTATATGTGGATGAGTTAAAATCTGGGTTCTCAAATCTGTTCCATTGATCTATGTATCTTTCCTTGTACCCATACCAGGTTGTTTGGAACACTGTAGCCCTGTAGTAAATTTTGAAATCAGTAAGTGAGAGGCCTCCAACTTTGTTCTTCTTCTTAAGCAGTGTTTTGCTTATCCCGGGTTTCTTTCCTTTCTATATAAAGTTTGTCATTGTTTTTTCCATCTCTCTAAAGAATATCGTTGGAATCTGGATTGGGATTGTGTTATATGTGTAGATTGCTTTGGGTAATATTGACATATTCACAATGATAAGTCTTCCTATCCAGGAGCATGGCATCTTCTTCCATTTTTGTAAGTCTCTTTTGGATCCTTGTAATAGTTTTCTGTAGTTTTTTTAGTATAGGACCTTGGTTTATCTGGCTACATTCATTCCTAGATATTTCATCCTTTGGGTGTCTATTGTAAATGGAATTGCTTTCCTAATTCATTTCCAGCATTGTCATTATTAGTGTAGAAGAATCCAACTAATTTTTGTATGTTGATCTTGGAACCTTCCACTTTGCTGAATCTTCCAATGAGTGCCAGTAGTTTTCTTTGCTTAGTCTTTTGGATTATCTATGTATAGGATCATGCCATCTACAAATAGAGAAAGTTTTACTTCCTGTTTTCAAATTTGGATGCCTTTAATTTCCCCATTTTGTCTTATAGCTCTGGCTAAGACTTGCAGCACAATATTTAATAGGAGTGGTGAAAAAGAGCATCCTTGTCTGGTTCCTGTTCGCAAGGGAAGGCTTTCAGTTTCTCTTCACTGAGAGTGATATTGGCTGTTGGTTTTGTATATATGCACGTAATTATGTTGAGGAATTACCTTTCAATTCCTACTTTCTGAGAGTTTTTATCAAGAATGGATGCTGGATTTTATCAAATGACTTTTCTATGTCCATCGATATGTCATGTGGTTCTTTTCCTTTTTCTTATTTATATGGTGGATTACAATGATTGTTTTTCTAATGTTGAACCATCCTTGCATCCCTGGTGTGAATCCCACTTGATCATGATGTATTATGTTTTTGATGTCCTCATGGATTCTGTTGGCTAGGATTTTGTTGAGAACTTTTGTATTCAAGTTCATGAAGAATATTGGTATATAATTATCTTTCTTAGTGTTGTCCTTCCCTGGTTTTAGTATGAGGGGTTTGTTGGCTTCATAGAATGCATTAGGGAGTTTTTCATCCTCTTCTATATTCTATAATGATTTGAATAGAATTGGTGACAGCTCTCCCCTGAATGTTTGGTAAAACTGACCAGTGAAGCCATCTGGACCTGGACTTCAGCTGATTGGGAGTTTTTGATGACCTGGTCAATTTCTTCCTTTATTATAGGTCTGTTCACGGTTTGTATTTTACTCTGAGAAAGTTTAGGTAGGTCGTGCTTTCCTAAAAATACATTAATCTCCTCTAGGTTTTCAAATTTATTGGAGTACAACTCTTCATAATACTTGCTTATTATCATTTCTTTTTCTATTGGTTCTGTTGCGATATCACACATGTGGTGATAATGCGTGTTATTTATGTCTTCCTTCTCTTTTCTTTTGTTAGGTTTCCCAATGGTTTGTCAATTTTATTAATCCTTTCAAAGAACCAACTTGTTGTCCTGTTGATTCTTTCTTTAGTTTTTCTGTTTTCTATCTCGTTTATTTCTGCTCTAATATTTATTATTTCCTTTCTTTTGATGCCTGTAGGTTTAGTTTGCTGGTCTGTTTGTAGTTGTTGAAGAAGTTGTGTTAATGTTTTGATTTTGGTTCTTTCTTCTTTTTGGATGTGTGCATTTATTGCAGAAAACTTTCCTCTCAGCACTTCTTTTGCTGTGTCCCAAAGATTATGGTATGTTGTGTTTTCGTTCTCTTTTGTTTCTAAGAACTTTGTGAATTCATGCTTTATTTCTTCTACTATCCGGTCGGTTTTCAGCAGCATGTTATTCAGTTTCCATGTATTTGACTTTATTTCCTTGGTCTTCCTATTGTTGATATTTAATTTAATAGTATTGTGGTCTAAGAAGATGCTTTATAGTATTTTGATGTTTGTAAATTTATGGAGGCTTGTTTTGTGGCTTAACACATGGTCTAATCTGAAGACTGTTATGTGTGCACTGGTAAAGAATGAGTATTTTGTTGGGCTGAATGCTCTGTACACATGTATGTGGTCTACTTGACAAATTGTGTAGTTTAGTTCCTCTGTGTTTTTGTCGAGTTTCTTTCTGCTTAATCTATCCAATTTTGAAAATGATGTATTAAAAAAAACCCACTATTATTGTAGATTTTTCTATTTCTTTCTTCACATCTATTAGAGTTTTTAAAATATATTTTGGAGCGCTTTCATTCGAGCACAGATATTTATTATGGTTATGTCATCTTGTTCAATTGTCCATTTAATCGTGAGATAATGTCCATATTTATCTATTATGCTGGTTTTTGCCTTAAAATTTATTTTATCAGAGATTAGTATTGCCACTATTGCTCTTTTATGGTTGCAATTTTCTCTCTCTCTCTCTCTCTTCTTTTTTTAATTTAAGGTTTTTATTGTGGATTGAGTGAAAGTTTACAGGGCACATCATCAGTTTCACATTCAACCATTCATATAACTTGTTTCATTACATTGATTATAATCCCCTCCATATAACATGAGTTAAAAGTATTTCTCTCTAT
>NW_006408773.1:1278343-1281807 GCF_000296735.1 Chrysochloris asiatica | reverse complement strand
CCCCTTCTTGTATTGCCCTCCCCAACACCCAAAGTAAACCCCCCACCCTAACCCCATTGTGGTTACCTTATATTCCATTAGTTCTTCCCTCCATTTAAGATAGTCCATTTTATCCAGTAATCTACCTGACCTTCCCACCACCTGGACCTCTGTTCTTCTGTGTTTAACTTTTCTCACATTGCAATTGTTTTGATCATAGACTGACCTCCCAGATCCTCTGTTCTTATAATTTTATTCTGTTCTTGACTCTTCCATTTGTCGACTGAGTTCAGGTTGATGCTGCCATGTACATTGTAGTCTGAGAAGATGCTTTGCAGTATTTTGATATTTGTAAATTAATGGAGTTTTTTTTGTGGCCTAAGGCATGGCCTATTCTGGAGAATGTTCCATGTGCACTGGAAAAGAATGTATATTGTGCTGTTGTTGGGTTGAATGTTCTGTACACATCTGTGTGTTCCAGTTGGTTGATTGTGTTGTTTAGTTTTGCTCTGTCTTTGTCAAGTTTCTTTCCGGTTGTTCCATCCATTTTTGAAAGCGGTGTATTAAAATCACCCACTATTATTGTAGATTCACCTATTTCTTTCTTCAAATTTATTAGAGTTTGCTTTATATATTTTGGAGCTCTTTCATTGGAAGCATAGATATTTATTATGGTTATGCCATCTTGTTCAATTGTTCATTTAATCATGAGATAATGTCCATCTTTTTTTTTATGCTTGTTTTTGCCTTAAAGATTATTTTATCGGAGATGAGTACTGCCACTCTTGCTCGTTTTTGGTTGCAATTAGCTTGTCATAGTTTTTTCCATCTTTTTACTTTTACTTTTTTTTTTTTGTCTCTGTTTGTGAGATGTGTCTCTTGAAGGCAGCATATTAAAGGATCTTGCTTTCTTATCCATTCTGCTACCCTCCAGCTCTCAAATGGTGCATTTAATCTGTTTACATTCATTATAATTATCAATAGGTATGGATTAATTGCTGCCATTATGTTTATTTTTTGTGTCTGGTGTTGCTGCTTTCTTTATTCTGTGTGTCTTCCTTTGCTGAGTTCATGTTTTTTGTTTTTTTTTGTTGTTGTTGTTGTTTTTTAGTGAGTTTTCTCGTAGTTTGAATGTTTCCCTGCTCTTGTTGAAATTTCATTTTCTTGGTATGTTGTGAAGTGTTAATTTTCTGTGGAGTTAACGTTTAGTCCATTAACTTTTCCCTGCATTAAGTACAGTCTATTTTATCCTGTAATATACCTGACCTCTCACCATCTGAATCACTGTTCCTGTGTGTTTATCTTCTTTTGCATTGTAATTGCTTTGATCGTAGAATAACTTCCCAGATTTTCTGAGTTTGTTCTTATAGTTTTGTTGATTGGATTCCGGAAAGTGCTTCCACATATGTCAATCTCTTGTTGTCTGCTCTTGTTGGTTCTCAGTCCTCAGAACTCCCTTTAGGATGTTTTACAGCTCAGGCTTAGCTTTGGAAAAATCCCTTAGCTTCTCTTTATCCTGGAATGTTTTGATTACACCATCATAATTGATTGACAGCTTTGCTGGGTAAAAGATTATTGATTGGCAGTTTTTCCTTTCAGGGTTTTATATATGTCTCCCCATTGTCTTCTTGCCTAAATGGTTTCTGCTGAGAAATCTGAGCTTAATCTGATTTCCTTGCCTTTGTATGTAACACTTCTCTTTTCCCTAGCTTATTTTAGGATTCTCTCCTTATCTTTGATTTTGGAGAACTTGATTATTATATATCTTGGTGATTTTCTTTTGGGATCTATCCTTTCTGGGGTTCGTTAAGCTTCTTGAATACTTTTTTTTTTTTTTCTTTTTCTTTATGTTATAGAAATTTTCTTCCAGCAGTTCTTCAACTATTTCCTTTGTGTACTGTGTGATTCTCCTTGTTCTGGAATGCTGATAATTCTGAAGTTATTTTCTTCATGTTATCCAACAAAAATCTTAGATTTTTTTTGAAAATTTTTAGCATTTTTTTCTCCTTCCTTTTCTATCTTAGTAATTTTGAAAGATTTATCTTCCATATCACTAGTTCTGGCTTCCATCTCTGCAGTTCTACTCATTTGCCCTTTCAATGTATTATCCATTTCTGATATTCCATTTTTAATCCTTTAGACCTCTTTTTATAGGTTTTGAATTGTTTCCTATGCTATGCCTATCTTATTTGATTGTTTCTGTAGCACTTTCCTGACTTATACCTTATTTTTCTCATCTCCTTTGTAAAGTGTTTTGATACATTTTATTACCATTTTTCTGAATTCCTTCTCAAACATTTCCAAAGCCTGCTGTCCTTCCAATATGGAGTTAAGTTCTACCTCCAGATCATTTATCTCACTCACTTTATTTTATTTCTGAATAAGAAATGGTTCAGAGTTGTTCATCTGTTTCTTTGGCATATTCAATAGTTGTCTGGAACCTTAATAGCTTGACTATATGACTGTAATTGCATATTGGCATTTCTCAAGATGAAAGAACTGGTGAAAACATTCAAGTTTTGAGTTGCAGTATTGGATGATTCTTTGGGTACACTATTGAATGGCAAAGGATGCATCAAAAGAAGATGTAAGGCATACACAGAATTGTTGTTGTTAGGTGAAGTCGAGTTGGTACCATCCCATAGCGACCTTATGCACAGCAGAATGAAACATTGCCTGATCCTGGGCCAACTTAACTATTGTTGCCACACTTGAGTAAATCGATACTGCCACATGGTCAATCCATCTTGTTGGGGGTCTTCCACTTTTTCTCTGACCCTCCACCTTACGAACATGATATCCTTCTCCAGTGACTTGTCCCTCCTGACAATATGTCCAAAGTATGAGAAATGAAGTTTGGTCATTTTAGCCTCTAAGGAGCACTCTGGCTGCATTTCTTCCAAAACGGATCTATTGGCTCTTTTGGCAGCCCATGGCACTTTCAATATTCTCCTCCAACACCATAACTAAAAGGCATCAATTTTTTGACGGTCTTCCTTATTCACTGTCCAGCTTTTGCATGTATATGAGATTATTGAAAATACTGTGGCTTGGGTCAGGTGCAACTTAGTCCTCAAGCTGACATCATTGCTCTTCAATACTTTAAAAAGGTCTCGTGCAGCAGATTTGCCTAATGCAATACGTCATTTGATCTCTTGACTGCTGCTTCCTTGAGTGTTGATTGTTGATCCAAGAAGAATGAAGTCCTTGATAATTTTAATCTTTTCTCCATTGATAAGAGTATTGTTTATTGGTCCAATGGTGAAGATTTTTGTTTTCTTTACATTGAGGTGTAATCCATACTGAAGGCTGTGTTCTTTGATCTTCATCAGTAAATTTTAAAGTCCTCTTCACTTTCAACAAGCAAGGTTGTAGCATCTGCATATCACAGGTTGTTAGTGAGTCTTCCTCCAATCCTGATGCCACGTTTTTCTTCATAGAACCCAGCTTCTCAGATAATTTGATCAGCATACAGGTTGAATAAG
>NW_006408773.1:1274466-1277403 GCF_000296735.1 Chrysochloris asiatica | reverse complement strand
ATCTTTGAAATTTTCTGTTCATCTCTTGGACCTCCTCATTTCTTCCATTTGCTTTAGCATCTCTACACTGGAGAGCAAGTTTCAGAGTCACTTCTGGCATCCATTTTGACCTTTTCCTTCTTTCTTGTCTTCTCCATGACTTTTTGCTTTCTTCATGTATGATGTGCTTGATGTCAGCCCACAACTGTTCTGGTCTTCGGTCTTTAGTGTTTAATGTCTCAAATCTGGTCTTCAGATGATCTCTAAATTCAGGTGGGATATATTCAAGGTCATATTTTGGCTCTCATGGAATTGTTTTCATGTTCTTCAGCTTCAGATTGAATTTGCATAGGAGTAATTGATGGTCTGTTCCACTGTCTGACCCTGGCCTTGTTTTCACTGATGATATGGAGCTTTTCCATGTCTCTTTCCATAAATGTAGTCAATTTGATCTCTATGCATTCCATCTGGTGAGGTCCATGTGTATGGTTGTCTCTTATGCCGTCTAAAGAAGGTATTTGAAGTGAACAAATCATTGGTTTTGCAGAATTCTATCATGTGTTCTCCTGCATCATTTCTATCACCGAGGCCATATTTTTCCTACTACTGATCCTTCCTCTTTGCTCCCAACTTTGCATTCCAATCACCAGTAATGATCAGTATATCTTAATTGCATGTTTGATCAATTTCAGATTGTAGACGACATTGGTAGAATTCTTCTATTTTTTTCTCACTGGCTTTATTGGTTGGTGTGTAAATTTGAATAATAGTGGTATTAACTGGGCTTCCCTGTAGCTGCATGGATATTATCCTATTACAGACAGCATTGTACCTCATGACTGATCTGGATATGTTCTTTTTGACTGTGAATTCAACACCATTCCTCTTCAATTTGTCATTCTCAACATAGTAGACCATGTGATCATCAGCTTCAAAATGGCCAATACCAGTCCATTTCAGCTCATTCATGCTTAAGATATCGATGTTTATGCGTTCCATTTCATTTTTGACATCTTCCAATTTTCCCAGATTCATACTTCGTACATTCCATGTTCTGATTTTCAATGGATGTTTACAGCCGTTTCTTTTTATTTTAAGTTGTGCCCCATCAGCAAATGAAGGTCCCATGGGCTTTTCTCCCACTAGCTTGACTCCATTCACGTTATCATGGTCCACTCTACTTTGAGGAGGCAGCTTTTCCCCCATCGCTGTTTGAATGCCTTCTAACCTGAAGGACGTGGTTTTCGGCATTATATCTGACAGTGTTTCTCTTCTATTCATAAGGTTTTCAGTGACTAAATATTTGGAAGTAGTTTGTCACTCCTTCTTCCTAGTCTGTCTTTATCTGGAAGCTCATTTGAAACCTGTCCACCATGGGTGACCCTGCTGGTATTTAAAATACTGGTGGCATAGCTTTCAGAATCACAACAACTCACAATCCACCACAGTATGACAATCTGTCAAAGGAGTGGTGTCCGTTTGGTTTTAAATGGAAACTGTCACTTTAAATTTTGAGGCGATATGTGTGCATACATAATAGAACCCTCCAGGGCTGGGGTTTGGGTGCCCATTCGGTCAGGCATCCCCTGTATTTACCAGAATGAAGGTGCGTAGACAGTGAGAGACCAATGAACAGATATCAAAAAAAGAATCTCTACACCTGTCTATCTGTAGTTCTGTCAGGCATTCATGGCTGTTCTGTCCTTCCCCCACTTGGTCTCTCCCAAGATGGCAGCTCCAGGAGTAGCTGAGTATCTTGAATTAGAAATCAATGGATTTCTTGATTCTACTACAAATTTCCCTAGCTTTAAGTCTTCCAATCTTCTGAATATTCCTTTATATGTGGTTCAGAGTTCTAGCAGCATTTCCTGAGCCTGTTTGGTCTGGTATACTCTGTTGTTGGTGACAGAGCTCCTCACTGCACATCTATTCGATCTGCCATCTTAGATGTTAATACACAGAGCAACTGTATCAAAATGAAATGATAGACTTTACTCATTTCAGGAGGAAGCATATGATAAGGAACCAATGAAACTTAAGAATGAAGTCCACGCTGCACTGAAGTCATTAGCAAAAGTCAGGCCACCTTGAATTTACAGAATACCAATTGAGATGTTTCAGCAGATGGATGCAAGTCTAGAAGTGCTCACGCCTGTATGTCAAGAAATTTTGAAACGTAACTTCCTAACCAAATGACTGTAATATTTGTCTCCATTAAAAACTTGCTATAATGTAATGCAAGAATTATCAAATAATTATCAAAAATGTTATTATCACTCACATACAAGTAAAATTTTGCTGAAGATCATTAAAAAATGGTTGCAGCAGTAAATCAACATAGAATTGCCTGAAATTCAAGCTGGATTTAGAAAAGATGGAATGAGGGATGCCGTTGTTGAAGCTGTCTCTGAAACCAGAGAATACCTGAAATATGTTTACTGACTCTGAAAATGTACTAGATTATGCAGATTATAATAAAGTATAGATAAGGGGAATTCTGGAACATTTGATTGTCCTCGTGAAGAATTTATACATAGACCATAAAATAGTCATTTAAATAGAATAAGTGGATACTGTGTTATTTGAAATCAGAAATAGTGTGTGTCAGGGTCTGGCCTCGGCAAGGGGGTGAGGACCCGAAGACGGGGTGTCCGGTGACGATGGCGAGAGAGAGATAGAGAGAGAGAAAACAGACACAGAGAAAACAGATACAAGGAAGACAGACACCTGGGCTTGATGCAAGTTGCCAGACAGAATGCTCAGTGGCTGACATTTTCCCTTCTCGGACTAACTCTAGGTGGGATGTCTGGAGAGTCGAGAGAGAAAAGAAACACTCGGAGACCAGAGTAGATGCAAAACCGGCAGACAGCCTCTTCATACCCTGCAAGCAATAATGCCCTCGCAGACTTAAGTCTGCGTCCGTCTCTTATTTCCTCTCTTTCAGGGAGGGATCTTTAC
>NW_006408773.1:1255069-1273951 GCF_000296735.1 Chrysochloris asiatica | reverse complement strand
TAGGGGAATATTGCATTTCTCTGTGGACATCCAGGGCTCATGTTTGGAATTAAATAAATATGACTAAACAATTTGATGAAAAACAATCTGCTATTAACTGCCAAGTGGCTTCATTTGTTACACTCGGGCCTATAGGGCCTTGAACCTCTGACCAGTCTTACACGGTCCGCAACAAATCTTCATGCTCAGCAAATAATACAATAAATTGGACTGCATGAAGAAGACTGTGGTATCAGGATTAGAGGAAGTCTCATTAAAAATCTGCCATATTCGGATGACAAAACCTTGCTTTCTGAAAGTGAAGAAGACTTGAAACACTTATTGAAGATTAAAGACTACAACCTTCAGTATTGATTACACCTCAATATAAAGAAAACAGAAATCCTAACAACAGGACCAATAGCAACATCATGATAAACATAGAAAAGATTGAAGTGGTCAAGGACTTTATTTTACTTTGATCCATATCAATGTTTATGAAAGCAGCAGTCAAGAAATTAAAAGACATATTGCACTGGGCAAATCAGTTGCAAGAGACATTTTGAAAGTGTTCAAAAGCAAAGACATCACCTTGAAGACTAAGGCAGGCCTGACCCAAGGCATAGTATTTTCAAGTGCCTCATCTTCATATGGAAGTTGGACAATGAACCTGAAAGATTGGAGAAGAATTGATGCATTTGAATTATGGTGTTAGAGAAGATTATTAAAAGTACCTCAGACTTCCAGAAGAACAAATATGTCTGTCTTGGAAGAAATACAGCTAGAATGTCCCTTAGAGATTTCCTCTAATGTATTTTGGACATATTATCAGGATGGACCAGTTCATAGGAAAAGACATCATGCTTGATTAAATAGAAGGCCAGAGAAAAGGAGGGAAATCCTCAACAAGATGGATTGACATACTGATTGTAGCAATGAGCTACAAAAAAAAAAAAAAAAAGAAAAGAAAAAAAATGTGAGGGTAGCACAGAACTGGGCTGTATTTTCTTCTCTTGTGAATAAGCTTGCTATGAGTTTGAGCCAACTTGATGGCATCTAACTATAGCAATACAACAACAATACAACTACCTAGTTCAAGTTCTTCTTCATTCATTAAGCCTTCCATAAATTCAATAGATGAGAGGAAAATTTTTCTTCTGAAAATTTCAATACCATTTATAGTTGATATTATTTAGTAAGTTTTTTAATCTATGCTTTTATTTTGTTTTTAATTTTTAATCAAAACATAGTTTCATATATGAAATTTATTTAAAATAAACATTAAGTGCAAGGACCATGCCATAGGCCTTTATGTTGTTTGGGTTTGATTTGTATGGATTTTACATTTATCAGTAATAGCTAACACATTGCTGGGTACAAAGCAGATAGGGAATATGTTTTTTATATATAAAAGGAAGAGAAAAACAAAGAATTCACATTTGAAAACAAATTGTGTAAATGAAGATATTGAGTAGATGAGTGTATAATTAAATAATTATTCCATAGGTTGTTTACTCACTATTAATTTTTCTCCCTGTGGAAATTACAAAAGTCAGTTAAAAGAAACCTGAAAAAATTCCATTTGAGGAATTTTCCCCTGGGGTTAATTTATGGCAAAATATATGAAATTACTTGTGTTCTCATTTAGACAGTCCTATTCCAAGTTTACTGACATGGTTATTTGAGCACCATAAAAAAATACCTTATAATACCTTTTAATTTTCATATTAGAAAGTTCTTATCTTCTATGTATAGCTCACTGTAGAATCAGTGTGTTACCTTATTAAAATCAGAGTTTCATTATTTATTTTAAACTTCATCCCTATAATAACATTATTTAAAATTTATCCACATCTACATATATCTAAGGTGAAGTAATATGGTATTTGTGTGTGTGTTTAATTACCACCTATGAATCAAGAGACCTAGACTATCAATATAGTCTATTTATTTTAAGTTGGATAACCTTGGACAAGCTAATCCTTCTATTTCTTGATTTGTCCAATTAAGAAAATGGAGAGAAACAACTGCTGAAATACTTTCTACCTATAGGGAAATTACTCAAAATTGGATTTCTCCAGATAAAACCCCTCCTCTAACCTCTAAGCCCACATATCCAACTTCTTTATTTCCATTTCTTTTTAAATGTCTCATTGAAGTCTCAAAAATAAAACCAAATTTATAATGCCCCTCATCTATCTCCCTTACTTTGTCCTTTATACTCACAAATGAAATAACTGTCCATTCAGTTCAGTATTCTCTCACTTTGACCTCATACATCCAATCCATTACTGACTATACTTATATAGCACTAAAATTGATATACTTCTTTCCTTCTCTTCCACTACCTCAATAATCAATGCTATCATCTTCCTTACCTCAAAAGTAATAACTTCTTAATGGCTTCATCCATTCTTAACTCCCTTCAGGCTATTCTCCACACTCATAATGAGGTGTTGGAGAGAAAATCTGATGATGTTTTTCCCTTGCTTAAAAATGCGTAGTGCCTTCTTTGGACTCTTACAATAAAAATTAATTCCTTAATATGATCATCAAAACTTTTCATGATTCAATTCCTAAGTATCATGTTCTGTCTTTTATAACCACATTAAATATTACACTCTCATATTCACCATACTTTCTCCCAATGAAAATATTTCATATTTATAATACTTAGTTAATGTCTAATCATCATTATATCATAGGTCAAATGTCACTTTTGACAATGATAAGGTCCCATTGAAGAAGCTCAATGGACTGTGTATTTCTTAGAATTCATTTCAGCCATAATTTTATATTTACTTTTGTGAACTTTTGGCCAATATCTAATTACCCCAGTTTACCAGATTGTAAACTCCATAAGTGCAGAGGTCGTGCCTTGTTTTGCTCTCAACAGTATCTTCAATATATTGCATCATGCTTGCCTGGCACAATTTAGGTGATTATTAAATACCTTGTTAAATGAATTGATAAATTGCTATGCAATTTGAGGTTTTAGAGTGTGTCTTAATGGGAATTTCATTAATTAACTCTCTGTTCTATGTGTTCAATTCTAGTCACTGCTATCAAATAAGTCCATGCTTCTTATGTAGGTAACAAACTCAGGTATTTAAGCAGGAAGGACTTAAAGACTTTGAAAAAAGGAAACCTAAGTAAAACCAATAATAATGAGGAGAAGGGAATAGAACCTTTTTACATGAACCTGGGATTTGTTCTTTGTTTTTTAGTGCACATCAGTCGCTTATATAATGAAACACATACTGATAATCATGAGATTAAACATTTAATTCAAAGGACAAAACTGATATTAATATATAGTATTCATTTTCTGCATTAAAATACAAAACAAAAATAAAACATTGCTGTCTTATAAATATCAACTCATATTGACCCTAGGTTGTGGTTGTTGTTAGGTGCCATCGAGTAGGTTACAACTCAGAGTCAACCCTATGCACAACAGAAAGAAACTCTGCCTAGTCCTATGCCATGCTCACAATTGTTGCTACCATGGAACTCATTGCTGCTGCCACTGTGTCAATATATATCATCGGGGATCTTCCTTTATTTTACTAACATCCCACTTTATCAAGTATGATGTCCTTCTCCAGGGAATGGTCACTACTGACAACATGTCTGCAACATGGGAGATGAAGTCTCACCATCCTGACTTCTAAGAAATACTCCAGTTGTACTTCTACCAACACAGAACTGTGTGTTCTTCTGGCAGTTCAACACTCTTTTCCACAGCTCAAATTATTAAATTCTTCTACAGTCTTTCTTATTTATTGTCCAACATCCACTTGCATATGAGATTATTGAAGATATCATGGTTTGGGTCAGGTGGACCTTAGTCCTTAAATGGATATATTTGCTCTTGAACACTTTAAAGTGGCCTTGTGCATCAAATTTGTCTAATGAAATATGTCGTTTGGTTTCTTAGCTATTGCTTCCAATGATGTTGATTGTAGATCCAAGAAAAATGAAGTCTCTGACAACTTTAATTTCTTCTTCATTTATGATGATGATATTTAATGACTTAGTTGTGAGGGTTTTTGTTTTCTTTACATAGAGGTAAAATCAGTACACAAGGCTGTGGTCTTTGATCTTCATCAGTAAGTATTTTGAGGCCTCTTCACTTTCATCAAGCAAGATAGTATCATTTGCATATCATAGGTTGTTAATGAGTCTTCCTCCTATTATGATACCAAATTCTTCTTAATATAATCCATCTTCTAGGATTATTTGATCAGCATACAGATTAAATAAGTATGGTGAAAGAATACAATCCTGGCACACACATTTCCCATGGGGTTTCCAAAGCTGTTATCTTAAAGAAGCTGATGAATGCATATTTCTTCCAATACTGGTGGGTTCAAACCCACTCCAAGGAGTGATTGGTGGGTTCAAACCCTGCACCAGCAGGACTTCCATTATATAATTAAAAATAATAAAACATATCTTATTTTCTTAAATTTAGGTGCAAAAAAGCAAAAACAAACCTGTCATCAAATTGTTTCCAACTCACACCAACCCTACACAGGTCTCTGACACTGTAAATACTTACAGGAAGAGACTCATGTTTTTCCCTCAGAGACGTTGGTGGGTTTGAATCATTATCTTTACAATCAGCAGTCCAATTTCTAACCCATAAGACCTCCTTTAAGCTTGGGTGGTATTCCCTCTCAGTTTTCCTAAACCTCATAACACTTTTTATGTCAACCCAATGTAGAAATATGAGAAAAAAGAAAGAATAACAGGAAGAAGTACATAGATTTAGTCTTCATTCATTTATGCAGCAGAATGATACTATGTGGCAGAATGAAAATCTAACAACCCCATAATCCCAAGTGATTTAAGCTTTCCAGCAACTCTGATGTTCTTAGATATGTCATGCTATCTTTTCAGTGCCTGTTGTCAATTCAAGCACTCAGGTCTTTCTTATGGAGTCCTGATGTTGTGCTGTAGGATAAGTACTGGACTGGTAACTAAAATGTCAGTGGTTCAAATCTATCAGTCACTTCTTGGAGACACTATGAATCATAATCAACTCGACCTTACATAACAACTCGACCTTACGTAAACAATAATTCTTTAGCTATGTTTTGTGTATATTATACTTGAACAGTTTTGTTTGAGAAACAACTTGAAAATCTGTATATTTCTATGAAAATTCATGTTGAAATCCAGTCCATCATTATCACTCATTGTTTTCTGTGACCCTGAATCTGATATTTGACATATGAACCATCCCTTCAGAAAACTATGTTATAAATATCCTCATCCAAATTACTGTTAAAAATTTTGCATAGGATCAAACAAATGATACAACCCTTCTGTACTCAGTGAAGATAGAGACAGGCAATTTAGACATTGGCTACCTAAATTGAGGGGGCAATAAAGGCATGAAGTAACTGGCATACAAGGTTTCAAGAAGGACTTTAGTTTAAGAGTGTGTGAGGGAAGATAGTGTCACCACTGAATAGTTTTTATGTTGTCTAGAAGGGTCTGGTGAAAAGAGATGGAGATAAATTCTTATGATTCAATAGTGAGTAATTGTTATCATGACTAATTCCGACTGTCACAATTGTAAAGGTAGAAGTTTTGTAACAAAAATGGAGGAGTAGTTAATATTACAGTCCAGAAACAGAGGACCCTATGACAATCAAGGGAGAAGAGCACAAGCAGAATGTGGGACCTTATCCAGAGCCGCAGCAATACCAGAGATGGAGGCAGAGATGTGAACATGGAGAGAGAGAGCAGCTGAGGAGCCTAGATTCATGGGAAGAGAAAAACTGAGTGCTAGCAACCAGGAGGCAACTTTCATTCAATTCACAATAAAAAACATTAAATAATAATAATAATAATAATAATAATAATAATAATGATAGAGTCATCTTATAAGAAGTCTCTTTCAGGCCTAAATAATCCTTAATTAAGCTTCCTTTATGACGAATCAGTCAACTAGTTATAAACTTATTTATTGTACTTTAATTTAGTTCCACTATCTCCTTCCTTTTCAAAAGACTATCAGTGTAGTTTTGAGGAACCTTTATAGCATAGTGGTCAGCACTATGGTCAGCAGTTAGAATTCACCATTCAGTCCATAGTAGAGAGATGAGAAACCCTATACAGGGTCACGATGAGTCACCATCTCGATAACAACAACCCATACTTTTATTTGCTGTTGTGTTAAGTGCCTTCGAGTCAGAACTGACTCGAAGAAGAGGATTTGAACTAACTCAAAGAAGGGGAGAAGGGGATGGTGGATTTGAACTGCCAATTAAAAAGGAAAAAAAACAAAACAAAACAAAAAAACCTTACATTGCAGTTCAGTGCTTATCCTACAGCACCACACCAGGACTCCATGTCTTCATTGTTGTTGTTATTCAATGCTGTCGTGTCAGGTTGCGACTCATAGCGACCCTGTATAGGATTTTGGGGGAGTGGCTGGTGGATTTGAACGTCCAATCTTGTGGTTAAAACCACCATAGCTGTCAAATGCTTATCCTACAGCACCATACCAGGACTCCATTCATAGACCTTATTTTATATATGGATGATGTAGTTCTCTCTTTTTTCAATTTAGGATACCTATCTGCCTTAATTTCAATTTTGGAATGTCCTTATTTTCCAATACACTAATATTCCTGATAATATCCAATTATTGGAATTTTTCCTACAGTATTTGATGCTAGAATTCTTAATCCTGAACTATATATTATGATTATAATAACTCTGCTATGGTGGTTGGAAGAAGAAACTTACATTGAGTAGCTGCTATTTTGCCGTGGTCTATTGAAGCTAATTGATGGATATAAAAAGGAGTGCATTCTGCCTGATCTTAAACCAATAATTCCCAAATCTTCCTCAATAACAGGAAATTATTGTCTGTTAACTCTACCTTAGTCCAAATACCTAAACACATGCCTTGGAATATAAGCAGTTAATCATTTGACTTTATATACTTCCTTTCGCTATATAATTGAGGAATTTAGTAGACAACATTTAACACAGAAAAAAAAACAAAAGGGGACTGTAGGAAATTCTTCACTGAATATCCTTAACATGTTTAGAGATTCACTGATCCTTTGAACAGTTATGGACTGTAGCTAGAGTGAATTGATAACATTCTGAATTTCCTTCTACCATTTTTATTCTATTATCTATTTGTTTTGTCACTCTAAGAAGTCTAATATATATAAATCAAATTCCCAGTGCTGTCCACTTGGTGTAATTTATGCATTATATTTCATTTCTTCTCAGAAATAAAAATTGTGTAGATAAGCAAAATCAAAGAAAAAAATGTCCATGCCAGTATTCTGACTATGGCACAGTAGAAAATTATTATTATTATAAAGAGGAAAATATTAATACCCAAGAGACTTAATGCAATATAATATATAATATAAACAGGATTTTTAGTGAAGAATTATCTCTGTCTTCCATGAAGATAAGAGAAATAATGATTTTTTTTAAAAGTACAGAATTTCCAAGATAGTTCTCTGAGAACAGTATTAAAGACAACTTCCTGATTATTGTGAACTTCCTTATCTTGGTTTAGCTTTAAAAAATATTCATTAATTCATTTATTTATTTATGTATTTATTTATTTATAGTATAATAAGGAATCAGAAAACTCCTGAGATTATTTTCTTTAATTTCTTCTTTTTTAGATGATTTTTTTTAAAAAAGTTTTTATTGTGAATTGAGTGAAAGTTTATAGGGCAGATCATCAGTTTTACACTCAACAAATCATACACCTTGTTTTATTACAATGATTATAATCCCTTCCATGTACCATCAGTAAACAGTATTTTTCTCTATTCACTTTAGCTCTTTTTCTTTTTCTTTTTAAACACTCAGGCGTATATAATAATTTACACCACCAAAGGGCACATTCTGCAAGTCTGCCTCCTGGCTGTCATCTCTTAGTCTCTCTCTTCCCATGAATCTAGAGTTCTCAGCTGCTTTTTCTTTGCAGGTCCCCATCTCTCCTTCCATCTTTGGTGCTGCTGCTTCTCTGGGTAAGGTCTTGCATTTCACTTGTGCTCTTTTCCCTTGATGGTCCTAGGGTCCTTTGTTTCTGGACTATAAGATTAAATACTCTCCCATTTTTGTTACAAAACTTCTACCTTTACAATTGTGACAGTCACAATCAGTCATGATGACAATTACTATTGAATCATAAAAATCTTATCCCCCATCTCTTTTCACCAGACCCATCTAAACAAGATGAAAATTATTCAGTGGTGACTCTCTCTTCCCTCACACACTCTTAAACTAAAGTCCCTCTTGAAACCTTTTAAGCCAGTCACTTCATGCCTTTATTACCCCCTCATTTTAGGTAGCCAATGTCTAAGTTGCCCATACCTATCTACAGAGGGGATTGCATTGATTGGTTTGGCTATGTAGGGAGGTGGTGGGGTCTTTTTTGTGTGTGTCTATTTTAAAAGATAAAGTTATTTGCTAGTGAATTATAATTTTATGTGTGTGTATGGATGAAAAGATTAAGCATGGGTGAATGTATAATATTTATATCTTCTTATGAAAAGAAACAAAGCAATAAATATATGGTTATTTAATAAATGACAATTTTCTGATAAAAAATTAAAATGAAAAACAACACTGTCATTAATGAACCATATCTTCAGTTCTCTTTGATATATTGAGTAATATGAAAACACTATTTGATATTGTTATCATTATTTCCTATTAAGAATGATACTTTTGCTCTAATGAGAAACTTCTAATTACCTCTGTATATAACACAAGTAGAGTCCCCCTCAATTCATTGTTTTATTTCTTGTTCCTCAATGACCATTAGTACCTTTACTTCAATTCTCATTTGAGTCTATGCATTTCCAACTTTTGATTGTCCTGCTTCAGCTCATTCCAACTAGTCATTTGTCAGTATGCAGGTATCAAACCCTATCAAATTTTGCAATCAGCTAAGCCTATGGAATTTTGTTGTGATAAACATTATCTTGATAGAAGCCTATGCTTTAGACATGCAGTCCTTGGGATCAAAGTCTGGTGTGTGATATTCCAAAGGTATTTTCATCTTTTATTACTGGGTAGTAATAGAATCATTGCCTCTCTGAAAAGGATTTCACTTGGTGCTACTACTGCTGTTCTGCACCTTGGAGTCAGTTCTGACTAATATCAACCCTGTCTAGGGGTTCTGAGGCTATGAATCTTTACAAGAGCAGAAATCTTCATATTTTTCTGGCAAAGCAGCTGATAGATTCAAACTGCTGACCTTGCAGTTAGCACCCAACTCTTAACCCATTATGCTACCAGGACTCTCTTTAATTTTTCTTCTGAAATTCAGTTCCTACATTTAATTCCTGCTTCCACATTCTGTGTATCCATGGCAGATGCAGTTTTTCTGATTTTTACTACTGTACCTATTAAAAATATCATGGACTGCCAGAAGAACAAACAAATCTGTGTTGTAAGACATACAATCAGAATGCTCCTTAGAAACAAAGACAACCAGACTTCATCTTTCATACTTGGACATGCTATCAGGAGGGACCAGTCCTTAGAGAAAGACATACTTGACAAAATGGAGGGTCAGCAAAAAAGAAGGAGACCCCCACCAAGATGGATTGACTCAGTGGCAACAGCAGTGGATTCAAGGATAACAATGATTGTGAGATTGGCACAGGACCAGACAGTGTTTTGTTTTATTGTGCATGTTGTTGTTATGAGCTGGGACCAACTCAACAGCACCTACAAACAACAACACCTGTGGAAACCCTAACACTGAACAGCTAACCACTTTTCTATTCTTTGACATTTTTTTTTTGCAGTAACACCCTAGTACATTTTCCTCTTCCTACACTAAGGGTACACAATGGGCACCATTGAATCAGTTGTGTCAGAATTTCTTTTCATTCATCTGAAAGCAAGGGATTGGCATTTTTAATTCTAAAATATATCAGTAAGTCTTATTCCCTCAACCATCCCTTCCTTCAGTATCTGTGAGAATACAATGGGGTCATATTTCTCAGGAATACTACAAAGGTAATGACAAAATGAAGATTACTGGGAGGTATGAATGGTCAATCTTTAAACTGATGCTTTGTAGTTTCTAATATGGATCCTAAATGCCATAAAGGCAAAGAGAACAATAATTTCCCATAAAATAACAAGACAAAAAAAAAAAAAAAAAAGCAGGCTGAATTAGGATCATAGTTATGCAGCGCATACTTGATGTTACTGGAAATTGAGACAAATGACCTAGCAAAGAGCTAGCATATTTAAAATTACAACAGTATCTGAAAATCCAAATCCATGAAGAATATAAGGTAGGTATAGTTTCTTTTCCAGAGTGCATCACTGACAAGTTGTTGATATGAGTCCACCTGAGGCCCTTTGGAATATAGGCATAGAGATCTACTTCTAAAACATAAACCACTGAAAATATGGAGCACATATCTACTTTGACACAAGTGGGGTCACCATGAGTCACAATCAACTCAACAGAAACTGGTTTTGTTATTATTTTCTCCATTTATCAAATGAGAAAAAATGAAACCATAGATAGACTTACTGGATGGCTCCTAAAATTTATAAGATGATAGAGCCCACATGCCTTGTTTCCCAGTACAGTGAACTTTCAACTGCATTTTCAATCTCTGTGTCCTTTGAACAAACCTTTGAAAACCAGAGAGCTAATGAATTTCTAAGTCACATCTCGCCTTCAAATATTCCTTAAAAATTATAAATCAAAATGCATAGTCATATTATAGAAATAATTAACATTGTATGGGAAAAATCATTACTCCAAAAGGTTCAATCAGCAATAATTGTGCCTCAGATAAACTTCATGAGCTGTGATATTGCCAATGTACAAAGATACATTAGAAGTTGATATAAAAGAAAAAAAGATGATATAAAAACTACTTGAATCAGAAAAAAAAAATTGTGAATGGGTATTTTAGTACAGCAATTTCTGATAATTTGTCTACAACCTTCGATGACCATAATTAACTGTAGATTTAAACTTTAAAAAGCCACACAGTTCGTTACTGTGTACAAAAATCATGCTATTGTAGGGCAGACCTTGAGAATCATCTTGGTGCCTGAACAGGATGTACTGTGGAGAAAGAGGGAAAAATTTATGAACAAAAACAGTGTTAGTCACTCTGACAGGCAACAGGTCAGATGGTCAACAAATCTGACTGATGGCTATTCATTATCATATTTTCATATATAATTTGCAACCATAAATAAAGCATGCATTTGCAGAATACCCTTAGGGAACTAATAAGCTAGGGGGTTTCTGTTGTTTGCAAAACCTTGTAAGAGGAGAATTGTTTGTGTAGAAACACAATAATGCTTGAACGCATATATGACCTTTGGGTGGTCCGTTTGTCATGGTCGACAGTAAACTCACTCTCAGCCTGCCTTGAAACAATTACAGATATCTTCAAGGTAGTGTGACTGGACTCTGGAGTGTCACCTGTGGCACTAG
The DNA here is from genome assembly GCF_000296735.1 of Chrysochloris asiatica. NCBI lineage: Eukaryota > Metazoa > Chordata > Mammalia > Afrosoricida > Chrysochloridae > Chrysochloris > Chrysochloris asiatica. Next base: position 1,262,490 of record NW_006408773.1, on the reverse strand, counting down.
TACAAGAAAAAAAAATGAATTAAATGTAGCATTACTTGCCTCACCAGTATCTTGTGCTTACATATTATAGATCTATGGTAAGCAATATCACCATGGAAAGACCATGTCAGCAAAAGAAGATGGTAAACAAAACATCTTAAGTCAGAAGAGAGAGATGAAAACTGAATATGTGTAGAATCAACTAGTTCAATGGACCAATGGAACATGTAAGCATCAGTCATGACTCTGAGACTAGTCAATTTAGATGGTGCCTGCCTACCACTACCCAGTGCTCTGAAAAAGATAACATTAGAGGGCCCTGTATACAGTGAGAGAAAAATGTCAAAATCATAAAAAAAATATCAGGCTTACTGATCAGAAAGAAAGTGAAGGAACCCAAGACCATGAGCCTGGACATTCTTCAGGTCTGCTACAAAGTCACCCTTGTGACCCAATTTTCAGTCAAGTGGTAAATAGTTATATAGCGGGGATGAAAATACTATTAAGGCATGCACAAAATGGAGTGTTCAACCACTGAAGATCCAAAGGACAACATTTACCTAAGGACAAAGTTGAGAAGGGATATGAAGGAGGGTGGAATGGAAATAAGAACCAAAGGGAGGAAGTAAGATAACTGTTGATTCATGGAGAGGATGACAATCATTGAAATGAAACAAATTATCTGATTTGTTTAATGTAAAGCTGATGATGTTTTCTGTAAACATTCACTAAATTCATAATAAAAAGTTTCCAAAAATATAGAATCATTGGTACAACTCTTTCTGATCGGTGATATGAAAATTTAAAAGTTTTGTAGCACATTTTCTCTCACTTTACCTGGGACCTTCTTATGTGATCAAAGCAGGTGATAGTGGAACATGGGCACCATCTAGTTCTTGTTTTGGAGTCGTGGAGACTGTTATTTTCATGTTACATTAATCCATTGGACTAATTGATTCCAAGTATCTTCAATTTCCATCATTCTTTTTTTTTCTCTGCACATGGAAAGACCAATAATTGCATCTTAGATGGCTACTCATGAGCTTTTAATATCCTCTTCGCTACTCATTAAAGTAGGATATAAAACATCGTTTTTGGGGAATATGCTATGCCAATTTACCATGGTATCGCCTGAAACTATGCTTCTGAGCCCATGGGCCTGCCAATTCTTTGCCTCAAGGTGTTTGGTATCAAATGAGACACTTAAAAAACAATTACTTAAAAAACAAATGAATAAAAATAAAAGGCAAAACATTGTAACTGCAACATCATCAAAAAGCAGATGAAAACTTTATAGTTTCCACTTACTTCTTCAACTTTATATTGTGTCCCGCTCTTCCAAGTGTTCACTAGGATTGAATGTGCTGATTTATTTCTGTTTTTCTAATGTCAAGCTCATTCTCATTGCTGGCCTTTGTATCTGTAAATCCCCCAGCTCTTTAGGTATTTGACACTTTTGTTTTCAGCTCAAATGTTTCTTCCTCATACATGCTTTTCTGAACCATCATGTCTTAAATAACCCATCAATCCCAAATCGCTTTTCTGTATGTTTCTTTATTTTATTTATTTCATAATATTAGCCATAATATGAAATCATACTATAAATGCAGTTTTTCCTTGTTTACAGCTTTTCTAACTCCACTAGAAGATAAGTGCCGCAAGAGACAGGTACTTGTCTATTTTGTTTGCTATTGTATTCTCAGCAAGTAAAAGAGTACCTAGCAAATATAAATATTTTTTAATGAAAGAATGAATGTGTAAATAAATGAATAAATTATGTTACTTGAGAAAAAGAAGACTATGTCACTGACAGACTAAAAAGAAAACTATCTTCTCCTTTGAGACAACAGAAATGGAATATAGAATGAACACAGATAAAGTTGAAGATAAAGGTGGATGAAATATTACCTGAAGAGAAACCAAGGTCATCTTCTGTGGTGAGAGAAATACTTGGTCAACTGTTTTTTGTTTACATGTAATATATTTACATATAAAGTGATAACATCTTTCTAACCTATATTCCTTTTCACGCTAATGCTGCCAACAATTCTATTTATGTATTTTCCTATACCAGATTTTCTTCATCTATTATTCACATCCTCTCTCTGATGCCTGTCTTACACGTTACAGTCTGAGGATAATTCTCTGTAAGGAAGAAGTTGGAAACAAAAGAATTGACAGAGTTTCTTTTTTTGTTATCTGCTAACATCATACCATCTGCCCCAGGCAAGAACCTAGTCTTTTTCATATCATAACTGTGGACATAGGTAGAAAAGCTGCTTTTCTTGTCTTTGGTATGTTACATAAGCTTGGACTTATTCTTAGCTTTCACTCTAATGAAAAAGGCACTCATTGAGTGCATTCTTGATTATGTGTCACCACTACCAACCTCAGCCCAACTCTTTCTTTCATGTTATCCTAAATCTGAGCTTAACCATTCTGGGTTGTGTTTCTTATTTTCTTCCATTAATATGCAATGTCAGAATATGCTATCCTCTTCACATAATCCACAAAGACAATTTTCTACATCCTAGTTTTGTGGGTAGTAACTGATATCTTAAAAGCTCAAGAGGAATCATGTAAGGTGCAACCATTTCTCTCTCACTGTGATTAAGAAAGAAGAGTGATAAAAATTGAAGACTTGGAATCTGTTAGTCCAATGGACTAGCAGAACACATGAGCATCAGTCTCCACTATCCTGAGACCAGAAGAACTAGACAATGTCAGGCTACCACTACCAATTATTCTGAAAGGGACCACATTGGAATAGCCAGGATAAAGTGGGAGAAAATGTTGAGCAAAACTCAAAATTATAAAAATAAAAAAAAAAACAGATTGGACTTACTGTCAGAAAGAGAATGGATGAACCAAGGCCATCATTCAGGTATGGAACTGAACTCTTTCTCATGGCTTAATTTTTTAGCCACATGGTAGGTATTTAGGGAGACAATGACACTAGTAAGATATGCTCACTTGGAAGGGACACCATTCAAGATCAAAATAGCAGCATTTATTTACCTAAGGACAAAGTTCATAAGAAAGGAAACAAGAATGAAAGGGAGGGCGTGGAATAATTGATGTTACATGAAGGAGATTGCAATCATTGAAATGAAATGATGCATATGATTTGTTGAATGTAGAAGTGATGCTGTGTTCTGTAAAACTTCTCTCATTTAACAAAAGTTGTTTTGTTTATTTGTAAGAATATGCTACACCGTTTGAGACATCTTCTTTTTTCATCATTCTGGCAATGGTATCATACTTATCTTGCCTCTAAAATTCTGATTAAAAGCTTTCATAGATAAGGCAATATGTGAACATGACCTATCTCTCTTTTGCTTTATATATTGGTCTCCTTATACCCAGTTTTGGAGTCCTGGTGTGGCACTGCAGGTTAATGTGCTGGACTGCAAGGTCGGTTTGAACCACAAGATCATTGGTTCAAGTTCACTGGTCGCTTCTCAGGAAACCCTAAATGGATCGCTATAAGTCAGAACTGACTCAAAGGCACCTAACAACAACATACCCAGTTTCTATCTATCACATACACAGTATCCTTGTTGTTTTTGTTAGGTGCTGTCAAGTCGGTTTCAACTCATAGCAATATAATGTACAACAGAAAGAAACACTGCCTGGTCCTGTGCCATTCTCGCAGTTGTTATGTTTGAGTCCATTGTTGCTGACATTGTTCCAATCCATCTTGGTGGGAGTGTCCTCCCCATTTTATCTGACCCCCTTAAATTTACTAAGCATGAAGTCCCTCTACAGGGACTAGTCCCTCCTGAGAGCATGTGCTAAGTATGAGAGATGAAGTCTTGTCATCCATCATTTTAAGGAACATTTTGGCTGTACTTCTTCTAAGACAGATTTATTTATTCTTCACCAGCACCTTAATTCAAATGCATTGATTCTTCTATGATCTTCCTTATTCATTGTCCATGTTTCACATGAATATGAAGTGATTGAAAATAGCATGGCTTCAGTCAGGGGCACCTTAGTTCTCCAAGTGACGTCTTTGTTCTTTGACACTTTAAAGAGGTCTTTTGCTGCAGATTTGCCTACTGTAATACTTCGTTAGATTTCTTGAATGCTGTTTCCATAAGTTTGATTGTGGATCCAAGCAAAATGAAGTCTCTGATAACTTCAATCTTTTCTCTGTTTATCATGATGTTATTTATTGGTCCAGTTGTGAAGATTTTTGCTTTCTTTACAATGAGGTGCAATCTATATTTAAGACTGTTGTGTTTGAGCTTCATAAGTAAGTATTTGAAGTCTTTGCTACTTTCAGAAAGCAAGTGACATAGCAGGTTGTTAAAAATCTTCCCTCAACCCTCCTGTCAGAGTCTTTTACATATAATAGAGCTTGTCAGATTATTTGCTCAGCATACAGATTGAAACAAGTATGATGAAATGATAAAACTCTGAAGCACATTTTTCCTGATATCAAACCATTCAGTAGCATCTTTTACTGCCCCTTAGTCTATGTACAGGCTTATTATGAGCACAAATTGTTCTGGAATTCTGATTCTTTGATATGTTGTCTATAGTTTGTTCTGATCCTCACAGTTGGATACCTTTGCATAGTGAATAAAGCACAAGTAAGCATCTTTCTGGTATTCTGTTCTTTCAGCCAAGATTCATCGATGTCAACAATGTTGTCCTTTAATCTATGTCCTCTTCTGAATCTTGCTTGAATTTCTGGCAGCTCCTTTTTGATGTACTGCTGCAACTATTTTTGAATTATCATCAACTATATTGTACTTGCATGTTATAATAATTATATTGGTCAATGATTTCCACACTTCATTAGGTCAACTTTTTAAAAAATGGGCACAAATATGGATCTCTTCTTATCAGTTGGTCAGGTAGCTGTATTCCAAAATTCTTGGCATAGTTGAGTGAGTACCATCAGTTTCTTGAAAGATTCCATTTGTTTTGTTAATTCCTGGAACCTTGTTTTTTACCAATACCTTCATTGCAACTTGGACTCTTTCCTTCTGTACGATTGATTCTTGATCATATGTCCATTGTTGTTGTTGTTGTTAGGTGCTATCAAGGAGGTACTGACTCATAGAGACCTTAGGCACAGCAAAATAAAACACTGCCCAATCCTGGGCCAACCTCACTAATGCTGCCACATTTGATTCCATCGATGCTGCCATTTGGCCAATCTATCACGTTGGGGATCTTCCTCTTTTTCTCTGACCCTCCAGCAACTGATATCTCCTGACAATATGTCAGAAATATGAGAGACGAATTTTGGCCATCTTGGCTTCCAAGGAACACTCTGGCTGCACTTCTTCCAAAACTGATCTATTGGTTCTTTTGGCAGACCATGGCGATTTCAATATTCTCCTTCAACACCATAACTCAAAAGCATCAATTTGTCTATGGTCTTCCTTATTCACTGTCAAGCTTTTGCAAGCATATGAGGTTATTGAAAATACCAAGGCTTGGGTCAGGCGCACATTAGTCCTCAAACTGACATTTTTGCACTTCAACACTTTAAAAAGATTTTGTGCTGCAGACTTGCCTAATAAAATACATCATTTGATTTCTTGACTGCTGCTTCCATGACTGTTGATAGTTGATCCAAGAAGAATTAAGTCCTTGACAGCTTCAATCTTTTCTCCATTTATAAGAATGTTGTTTACTGGTCCAGGGGTGAGGATTTCTGTTTTCTTTACATTGAGATGTAATTCATACTGAAGGCTGTGCTCTTTGATCTTCATCAGTAAATGTTTTAAATCCTCATCACTTTCAGCAAGCAAGGTTGTATCATTTGCATATCACAGGTTGTTAATAAGTCTTCATCCAATCCTGATGCCACATTTTTCTTCATATAACCTAGCTTCTCGGATGATTTGCTCAGCATACATGTTGAATAAGTATGGTGAAAGAATACAATCTTGTCGCAGACCTTTCTTAATTTTAAACCATTCAGTGTTCCCATGTTCTGTTCGAACAACTGCCTCTTGGTCCAGGTAGATTCCTCATGAGCAAAATTAAGTGTTCCAGAATACTAATACTTCACAATGTTGTCCATAAATTGTCATGATCCACACAATCAAAAGCCTTTTTGTAGTCAATAAACACAGGTAAACATATTTCTCATATTCTCTGCTTTCAGCCAAGATCCACTAAACATCAGCAATGATATCCCTCATTCCACGGCCTCTTCTTAATCTGGCTTTAACCTCTGGAAGTTCTCTGTCAACGAATGCTTGCAGTTGTTTCTGTATTATCTTTAGTAGAACTTTACTCAAATGGGATATAAAAGAGATTGTCCGATGAGTTCTGCATTCCATTGGCTCACCAGTCTTTGGAATGGGCACAAATATGGATCTCTTCTAGTCAGCCAGATAGTTGTCTTCCAAATTTCTTGGCAGAGATGAGTGAGTGCCTCCTGTGCCACCTCACTTTCTTAAAAGGTTTCAAGGTGCATTCCATCAATTCCTGATGACTTATTCTTTGCTAATTTCTTCAATGCACATTGGACTTCCTCCTGTATCACTGGCTCTTGATCATATGCTACCTCCTGTAATGGTTGAACATGAACCATTTCCTTTTTGTGCAGTGACTCTGTGTATTCCTTTCATCTTCTCTTTGAGCTTTCTGCATCATTCAATAATTTGCCCAGTAAATCTTTCAATAGTCGAGGCTTGAATTTTTTTCAGTTCCCCAGCAGGGGAAATGCTGAGTGTATTCTTCCTTTTTGGTTTTCTGATTCCAGATTTTTGCACATTTTCTTGTAATATTTGGCTTTATCTTCTCGAGCAGATCTTTTAAATTTTCTGCTCAGCTCTTGGACCTCCTCATTTCATCCATTTTCTGTAGCATATCTATGTTGGAGAGCAAGTTTCAGTGTCTCTTCTGACATCTATTTTGACCTTTTCTTTCTTACTTTTCTTCTTAATGACTTTTTTATTTCTTCATGTATGATGTTCTTGATGGCATCCCACAACTCATCTGGTCTTTGGTCTTTAGTGTTTAATGTATCAAATCTGTTCTTCAGATGATCTCTAAATTCAGGTGGGATATATTCAAGGTCATATTTTGGCTCTGGTGGACTTGTTTTCATGTTCTTCAGCTTCAGTTTGAAGTTGCATAGGAATAATTGATGGTCTGTTCCACAGTCTGCCCCTGGCCTTGTTTTCACTGATGATATGGAGCTTTTCCATCTCTCTTTCCACAGATGTAGTCAATTTGATTTCTATGTATTCCATCTGGTGAGGTCCATGTGTATAGTCAGCTCTTATGCTGTCTAAAGAAGGTATTTGAAAATAACAAATCATTGAATTTGCATAATTCTATCATGCATTCTTCAGCATTATTTCTATCACCAAGACCATATTTTCCAACTACTGAGCCTTCCTCTTTGATCCAACCTTTGCATTCTAATCACCAGTAATGATCAATACATCTTGATTGCATGTTTGATC